>NC_048315.1:4276783-4480439 GCF_013100865.1 Trachemys scripta elegans | reverse complement strand
TTTATGCTCTCTGTATGTGTGTATATATATCTCCTCAATATATGTTCCATTCTATATGCATCCGAAGAAGTGGGCTGTAGTCCACGAAAGCTTATGCTCTAATAAATTTGTTAGTCTCTAAGGTGCCACAAGTCCTCCTGTTCTTCTTTTAGCAGCTTTGGGAATTATAAGGTTAAAAAAATTGCAGATCAGACCCCAAGTTGATAAATTACGAAGCTTGTAATGATGAAATGCTATAGGGCTCTTCACCAGCTATTCAAATCCAGGCAGCTTATAAATCAAATGTCTGTCACCGAAGGGCTGTGATTGATCCCTGCAGGAGGAGTGTGCAAATGAGGGGCCTTGGGAAATAATAATTATCTCTCGATCTGCTGGAGAGAAGGAGCTATAAATGTCCTATCAGGATTGCAGTCTGAACAGCACATGCCCAGGTGACAGCTTGACACCAGCCAAAGGGAGCCTTCTGTGTTGTACCCTAATTATTGATATTCCATTATAAACACATCCCAGGCCTGGCATAGCCTGAAAGATCTGCTAGCTACATGGGCTGGCACTTTCAAAGAGGTCTGAAGAAGGTAAGATGTCTGGCTTCCAATCAATTTCAATGAGAGCTGGGCACTTAACTCCTTTGAGCTCTTTTGAGAATCCCAGCCACGGCTGCTAGTAGTGAAGATTTTAGGCCACTGAAGCTGGGTGCCCGGTAATCTCGATGAACATGTCACATCTCTTCTCAACTGGTGGGCACCTTGGTGCAATGCGGTATGTGGCTGACTGAAGGTGCTCAGATTTAGCTGAAATACAATGGGCCTGATTTTTTGGCTGGCTATTCACACCAGTGCAGATTGGTGACAGCAGGAGTATGGAGTGGGGATTTCACTGGCTTCCCCTCTCAACGCATCACTACAATATGCATTCGATCCCTTCCCACACATAGATCAAGTGAGTACAAAGAAAGCTTTCTTTCCAAATAACGAGACATATGACCCGCTCCACCTGCATCTCCACGAGATGTCCCCAGGGTTACACTTACCTTAGCGTCTTGCGAATCATATCCTCGTCCGTGATGCCATAGTAAGTGAGGGTTTCATTCCAGGTGGGATTCAGAGTGTTCCGCAAAGTTTTTGTTCTTAGTTTATTCGCCTGGAAAAAGCAAATAATACACCTGGTTAGGTAGCCTGCCCCAGGTAACTGCTTTAGTTACAGGATGCAGATGATGAATAAACACTTGGGAAACTAAACACAGGCCATGAAATGATGAAGCAACATACTCGAGCAGATCTCCTTTGGCCCTCAGTTCCAATACTCATCTAGCAACTTTGCACCACCCTGCTGATCCCCCCACACGGGATAGCAAAAATCCCCCAGGCTGGTGCGGCAGGTAACTGGAGGTGCACAAAGGCTGTGGCCTTGTGGGTCATTTATAGAGCAATCCAATTATCCATCCAACACCCTGTACAATAAGCAGCTCGGAAAAGAGCAGTAGGAGACCAGGGACTTCATTTATATGGGGGAGTGAGGGGAGAATAGGGTAGAATCAACTCAGGCTTATTTAAAAAAAAAAGTTTGCTGGTCTGGATGTTTATTTGCATCCCTGTGTTTAGTGCAGCTACAGTTCCTGGCAGACCCAGAACCGTTTCCTGGATGCACGTTTAATTAGATGTGGCAGCTTGTTTTTAACCCCAGGTCACAACAGTTGTACCGGAGGGACATGGCACAGCGCCATAGCAGAGGGCAATTACCACCCTAACAAGGCAAGAGGAAACTAGAGACACATGTCAAGGCTCGGCGTGGGAGCTTGTGAGGGACAGTGTTGGTGTACTACCAAGTCCCAGAGTCCCCAAGTGTAACACAGCCCCTTTGGGACCAGCTGGAGAAGGGTTCACAGCAACTCCTCGCAGGCCTGACCGACTCGCTACACTTAGCGCACTGCTTTCAAGAAGCTGCGCTGGAAAGCACAGCCTAGGAACCCAAGGGACATTGTGACAGCAAAAAAAGGCACACAGGACTAATGTGGGCAATGGGAAAAACACAATAGACCCAAAGCAGCATGGCTATGCAGACAGCGATGCTAACCCACCAGTTCCAATGCTAGTGGTCCAATTTTCTAGCACAGACAAGGCCGTAACAGCTAGAAACCCTCAGTCTAACTCCTGCGCAACAGTGTCAAACCAGGGACGACACCTCGTGCAGCAGGATACTATAATGAAATCCTAAAACGGCACAGGGCCTTTTCCAAAAAGCATTGGCACCATAATGGAGTGTCACTAAAAAACACACTGCTGTGCCCGTACATCAGATCCATTTCTGAAAATAAGTAACCATCCCAATGAGTATATTTTATTAGCGCATTATTGAGATGCTTCCAAGAGCCATTGTTTGGATGGATTTATTTTCCTTTTTTTGTTCTTCTCTCAGTGCACATTATTAAATCATTGCTCATTCATTGCAAGGCCTCGTGGGAAGTCTGCTCCACCTGTTACGAGCGCTGGCCGCATCCTAGAGCACAGTTACCCAATACCTAAATGTTAGCCTAGAACAGGCGCTAGGAAGCTAACTGGGAATGTGTTCCACTCCCAGTGGCGATCACCAGAGCATCCCAGCTGCCTTCTGCCTATGAGATGAGTCAAAGCACAGGCCTGTTTAAGGGTCTCTCGTCAGCATACACGTCCTATGGAGCTTTGCCAGAAAACAGGCTCGTGAGGAATTCATTTTCATACCCCTTGGCTGAACCTCTTGATGAAAAGGTTCCCAGATCATTCAGTTTGCTCCAGAGTTTGAAAAACCCAGGGGCTGCCAATGTAGAGGCCAAAATTAAGTGTCCAAGTCCAAATCTTGATGGTGGAAAATCTGTATTTAGTAGCCCCACACCACCACAATGAAACAACAAGAGGCTTCTTTTTCCCTGCACGGGCTTCTGGCCAATTCTGCTGACCAGCAGGACATTTATAGGCCATAAGTTGGAGAACAGAGAAAAGCCACATCACGAACCACCTCCCCAGCTGGCTCGAATACCGGCACTTTCAGTAGTGGTGTCCAGGACAGAAAGGCAATGGAGACGACACCTATCTCCTAACTACGGGTCTGATCCAAAGCCCATTGCAGTGTGTGAACAGGATAGTAACAAGGGCTTCTTCCCAAAGGGGCCACTACCACACCCACAGTCTCTCTTAGGCAGTTCTACTGTCCCCACCTAAACAAAACAAATTCAGCTCTTCAGCTCCCTGTGGGCTACATACCCAAGGATGGTTCCCCTTCGGCTTCACCTTTCAGGCTCCCACTGTCTCCCCTCCCTGGGCTCTCGCAGCCCTGATGCTCCTGTGCCTATAGCTTCCTAACTCTGACTCACTGGATCGCTCTCATTAATAGGTCTCTCCCCACACACCCCAGGCGTCCCCTTTTAAAGCCTAATTTGGGTCAGCTGATGCAGCACAGGGGCACTGGCCCTGCTCCCTCTTAAAGGGCCAGCGTCATCCTGGATCGGGACTCTTTCCATTGGCTTTGCTAAGTTATGGCAGTCCTTTACAGAACAAGCCGGGGTACCATGCTGTACCTGCTCTGTGGAGAAAGGCCCTGATCCAGCATTGTCCTTAAGTCCATACCTAACTGCAAGCAAATGATTGAGCCCCATTGGCTTCAGTGGGATTTGTGCATATGCTGTAACAAGATGAACCTCAGCATCTTTTTAAAAGCAAACACACTTGCTTAGAATCAGGACCAGAGAGGGGACTTCATGCTCTAGAACTGTCAACCCTCCATCTTTCCCCAGCTCTGAAGTCCTTTTAAATCATCTTAAAGTGAGACTTGTCAATTATCTCTTATAATTGCTCTTTCAGGGCAGTCTTGCCAACTCAGACGATTGTTTCAAAACTCTTATGATAGTTGGTGCTTTTCTCAAAGCCCCAGCTCCTGGAGTCAGGTGATCATGTTAGAACGTCAGTTTGTTTGTTTTTTCCCCCGTGTAACTTTCTAGCCCTTCTGGTTGCATAGAAAAGCTTGAAAATGTAGGAGGGAAAATCCGCCCCAAAGCCCAATATTTAAAAAAAAAAAAATCTCATGATATTGGGGGGAAAGGAGGAGCTGACTTGTAATTTTTGAACACTTGTAATTGACAATACCAGGGTAACCAAAAGAAAATACTTATGCTGCCATTGTATAACCATTGGGAACAGTAGATGGACTGGTTAGGAAGAATATCCAGCGGAATAAAACAAAAGTGCGATGAAGACGGGCAATAAAACTATAAAGCATTAAGGAAATGGATACATAATCCATGTCACTTTAAACAATTTCTAGCTATGGTAGGAAAATACAGAGCAGGAATAAATTGGGTGCAGGCCCTCAGCTGCCCAGAATATGCAGCAGTGGCCAAACAAAGCCTGATTTAAACAATGCCATCTGAACTAATGGACTAGTTACTTCCGTTGCTCTTTATTTTAGGTATCACATCACACTCCTGGCAAAGCTGGACATGGCCAAAGCAAAGGCTGATGTGAAATGCTGCTGCAGCAAATAAAAGCAGAAGACAGGAAAAGTAGAGGCATTATCAAGCTGTAGGATGGTATAAATTAAGCCTTGTATTTTATTTTTATTTTTTAATTTACAAAGTAACAGGAACAAATAACGAAAGACACAACACCAGAGAAAATGTTCAGAGCTGGGTGAAAACTTGTTATGGGCTGAGGTAAAACCTTCTTCCAACTGATGTGTGAACTCACCCTTCGCTTAAGATAGTTTGTAAGAAACACTTAGGGGGCAACACCTAAAACAAGGCCCAACAGATTCTGCCCAGAAACCAGCACCGCATGGGCACTGTGACCAAGCGGGTGTGAAGGAAGGCAGAACACACAGAAATTGAGAACAGACAGACCCCGAGAGAGAGGCAGATGCAAAAGCAAGAAAGCCAAGCAGTAGCCCGTGAGTACAGAGAGACCCTGGAAAAAGCTAGAGCTTTTGGGTCTGTCGGCTCAAGAGGCTTTTTGGGGCGAGGCACGGGGGAAGGGAGGTGTCAGTGAATGAACAAAATGTAAATTCAAACAAATACAAGGCAATACTTGCCCAGCATGTAGTCAGCCAGTGGCGATCACAGAGACAAATACTGTTGCTGGATGTAAAATGGCGTAACCAAACCTCATGCATCAGGGTATAAACTCATGCCCTCCCAAGGTTTAGGAAGAAAGCCACACACCTCATCCCCCACATCTCTCACATAGCACAGCCTACTTGACTGGGCATCAGTTGTACCCCTCTGCTGGCAGCACAAAGTGAGGCGTAGCAGCACTGCAATTCCAGCTTCTAGCTGGAATGATGTTTACTAATACGTTCCCAGGTCGGGCTCATGCAACCACAGCGGCAGAGAACTGGTGTGACAACTGTGCCCCATCATCTCCACAAATGAAAGAAATGCTGGCGCTTTCCAAGCGAGGGAGGAAGATGGCTTCATCCCTTACTCTAGGGGAATGTATTACCTTTGCGCACAGCCCATTTGGGAGTGAAAGAGGCTCTTTCAGAGGAATACTGGATGGCAAATTGTCCCACCTATCCCCACCCTTCATGGTCCTTTCCACGGCCTGCTTTAAACTTGAGCTGAAAGATGTTCCAGCCAGGGGCCTGCAGGAAATGAGTCTGGTAGGTCTTATGCTCAAATAAATTTGTTAGTCTCTAAGGTGCCACAAGTACTCCTGTTCTTTTTTTGGTGGGTCTCAGGCCACGTCACAGATGCTGCACATCCCAACCTGCACAAGCTGACAATCTCCATGGAGAGGGGCTAAGTACTCAATGGGGGCCTGAACCAGAACTTGCTGAAGTCAATGGAAAGATTCCCTTTGACCTAACTGGCCAAGCCACTTTCCTCCCTACTGGTGGGGCAGCAGAAGTGCGGGGCACCTTGCCGCACCACTCCCCACCATTTTAATCATCCTCAGGAGCTAGAGAAAAGAGGGGCCTCATCTCCAGGCTGCCAACCCAACATCTTTCACCAGTGCTGAGTTCACGTAGCCCGAATGAGCGCTCCCTGAACAGCTTCATTCCATCACTGGCTTTCATCTTGGAGCCCAGAACGCCTTCTGGGCGAAAGAAGAGAGCAGAATCCCTGTGCTGAAAGGACGATCGATTTTAAGACAGGTCGTGTTCCCTCTCCTGACGCCGCCTCCTCCTCCCCCCACAGTGATAATGATGGATTGAGCTTAATACAATGTAGACCTTTTTTTCCTCCCCCTGTTGGGGAGGAGAATGACACATCACTCTGTAGAAGAGGACTGCTGATTTCAGGTAGGGCTTTTCCATTAATTCCCTGGCACAAGGACAGGCTGAGCGAGCAGCAATTTCCACTGTAATTGGGTGTAAAGTGGGAGAGTTCAATCCTCACTCTGGCCATTTCTCAGTGTAATGAGCTCTGAGGAAATCAATACGTAAAAGTTGTCTGCAGAGTATTTCAGACGCGTTGTTACATTCATCATCTTTGTTTTGCAAGCATCACATTAGAGGTAAGCAGGGCATTTAGCACACTGGGAAGTGAAGGGTCTCTCTCCTGCTTTAAGAACTGCTAGTCTTGCTACTCAGATGGACTTGCTCCTTTACAAAGGGCATTCCAGATTCTGGAGCAGTTTTTCATTCCCTTCAAAGAAACTACAGCAAAAATCACCCTTCAATTATCTTATCCAAGGGTTAAAAGAAGGTCTCCTGACTAGAAACACCCAACACTTATCAAGCAATCTGGCGTTAAACTTGGGGTAGATGAACAGGTTAAAAACAACCAAAATTCTCTCTTTATTGTGTCCTATCCAAACTGGAGTGTCCCTCCCAGCAGAGAATAGACAGGACTCTACTGTAATTAATATATAAAGGGATATTTTATTGATGCCGCTGAACAGACAGACAAACAGACCCTGTGGTTCCCTCTGGTTCCTAGCAACCTGACAAACCAAATACAATCTTTTGTTGTCTGGTGTCATTAACAAGGTGTCCCTAAATCTCAGTGCACACTAACGGCTTGTCTACACTTGAAACATTCCAGGGGCATGGCTGCAGCTGCACCGCTGTAGTGCTGCAGTGTAAACACTACCTACGCTGACGGGGGGTTCTCCCCTGGCACAGGTAACCCACCTCCCTGAGAGGCGGTAGCTAGGTCGCTGGAAGACTTCTTCCTTCCACCTAGTGCTGTCTACACCAGGGGTTAGGATGGCTTAACTATCTCACTTGTTAAGATGACATAATTTGCTACATAGACCAGGCCTAAGCAATTGTGGGATGAGCTGCTGACTATACTGCACAGAACCTCACCCAGGATTCAGACAGAACCCAGAGGCAGTGGTTATGGTGTTGAAGTTAACTGGTAGGACTGGGGAAAGCTCCCGTGTAGAGAAATACATGTTTGTACACCACCCGGCACAACAGGGCTCTAATCTTGTGTGCATTATAGCAGCGCCTAGAGGCCCCAACCAAAAACACATATCAAACTCTGGCTGGGATCTGTGCAAAACTCACCAGTGTCTCTCCCCAGAGCTTTGGGCAGACCTGGTTCATTTGGACTCATGTGGATTTAGTCCCTCTAGGATGGGAACATCTAACTAGTGTTTGACCCCTCCTATTTTGTATTGCTCCTTCCGTCTGTCTACGGAAGAGACCTGGATTTGCACAACACTGTTGAAGTTTATTCTACCATCATCGTACAGAAAGTTGGTTGGAAGAACACAAGAGACTCCTGTAAGTGAAAGGGTCTTTCTTTGATCCTTCGGAGAGAGATTCAATCCTACAGTAACATAAAGCACAGCTGGAACACGGGGGGAATTGATTCATATGAACATCTAACACCCTGTAAAACCAATCGTATTTCATGTCACTCAAGCAGAGCTCCCTTTCAGCATAAAATAAAATCAGTGAATCAACTAGTATGGCTGTCAGGTCAGGAGGCAGCTTAGCTCTTCGAAAGGAAGCCCAAGTGAAAACAATCACTGCCTTGCAGGAGGTGTTTCCATGGGGGGAGGAGAGGAATAAAACCCAACAAGACTGCAAAAAGCAATGATCTTTTCAGCTTCAGCTGAGCTCGATTGTAATGCCTTGCTCACTTTAAATGTTTCCCAACTTTGTAAAATAGTTTCAAAATGAGATACTTCTCGCAAGAGAGATTTAAGGCGGCGCTGACAGCCATTTGTCTTCCTGGCAGAGTTCAGACCTTCTGTTTTCCATTTTATTAGTATCATTATCAACGGCACCGGGCATGTCTGGGAACCACAGGCCATTGGGAGGACTGGCTGTAAGTCTCCAGGCTCGCTTGGCACAAGATAAGCTGTTCATTAAGGCCGATTACCACTGTGTTTTGAAAGACGCCAGATACAGTAACTCAATTGCAGGCAGGAATTGCATTAGGACAGAATGGCCAAACAAGCACGGAGGAAAACGCATGCTAAATAGCTGGTGTGTGTGGAATATTTTTGATCTCTGGCTGCTAGTTTGCATCAGGCACCTAACAGGCCAATGATACTGAAGTTCTGCTCCCCTCACCCCCCGGGGGGCATTTATCATTTCCAATGTATAGGAGAATGCATCAACCATGTCCTCTATGTGTGGATACAAGAAAAGCAACTCTGTGATCATTCATCAGCTAATGATACAGAAAATCTCCCCGACAAGGCAAGGAACCACACACTTCCTCAGGAAAGCCCAGGGTAAAGAGGCCTGACAGCACCCACTGAAAGTAAGGATTCAGTCAGAGCAAGGGAGGGGAGCAAGGACATGCTCAGCTCCCAGTGTCCAGAGAGGAGTGACTCGAGGGATTGTCAGCTGGAGAGGTGACCTCCAAGGACCCGAAATGCACAGTGTTTTATATGGTAGATCAAACAGAACATCCTGAATCATACCCAGCAATTAACTGGGGACCCAAGAATGAAACACAGTCAAGTAAGTTGGCAGCACTAACTGAAGCTTCCCAGCGCACTTCCAGGAGGAGGGCACTGCAATAACCCACTACAGGAGGTCACAAAGGTTCACCATGCAGAGCATTAACTGTGAGCAAGAGAACAGAATAGAAAACTCAGAAAACTGCATCACTCACAACAGGGAGACAAACCAGACGTGGAGATTTTATTTGCTTTACAATAACAGTGGCCTGTGGGATGAGGCTCTCCTGGCTGTTAACGACCACCTGGGATTAAACTTAAACTCCTCTGCCCGCTTGTTAATTGGCAGAGATATCCCCCTATTTGCACATGCAGCACCATTCAGCAGGAACACTGGGCTGAAGGGGAGAGGGAGGGATGGCCCACCCTCAGACACACTCACTGAAGATTTCAGTCTTTATTTAGTTTCTCAGAGGCAGACTGAAGGGGTTATTAAAACATGCAAGTACTTCTATCCATCAGCGGAGGAAAGGGCTGGCATTTCACTAGCAATCTGCAGAGGGCCCCATGGTGGGAGGGTTGCTGGTGCTGTGACAGTTTTTCCGAGCAGCACCAGAAATGCAGATAGGCTGGGGCTGAGGCATCGTTACTGAATGGTCCTTGACTCTCCAGGCAGAGGGTTCAAGAGAAGCGGCTCCTAGTGCTTCACCAGGCCCAGGGAGATAGAAGGTTATTTGTTGGTCTTGTGGATCATTCTGGGCGTTCCCTCCTCCCCCCTGCCACCTGCTATCAATAACGTGACAAGTTCTAGCCACACAGATTGACCAGCAGCTCCACCAGGGACTATATTCCAGCACCGATCAGCTGACCCGGAGGGCAATGCAACTGATGCCTTTGTATGTAACATACCGTACAGCATCTCCGCACTAATGCCTGGTGATGAGAGCCCCAATCCAATAGACTCCTTCCCTTGACTTTAATGGGAGTTGGAACAAGTCTTAGGGTGCGCACCCTTCTCCCACACACCATCCCTTAGCACTGTGGCTCTTCCAACATGCCTCACAAACCAAGGCTCTCCCTGGGCAGTGATCCTGGACCTGAGTAAAGCTTACAGGAGGAAATTCAAAAGAAGGCAATGCTCATCCAGGCTTGGGTTTCATTATAAACCTGAAACTGTCCGACGGACAGTGATCAAAGGCTGGTTGTTTCACCTAGGGGAATGGGTACTGCCAGAAACCTGGGAAGAGCCAGCTGATCTGAGTCAGTATACAGTGAATAACTGCTGTGCCCTCTCTCCCAAGCACTTACTAAACACTATACCATCCACATCCATAGTCAGGCTCCTCCTAGGGCACCTCCGACACCTACTTAGTGATCGCTCGGCTGGCTGGCTGGCTGGCTTGCCTTGGGAGCTCTGATCTGCTAGAGCAAGTTGCCTGAGACGCTCCGCGCACCGTAACAGAGAGGTTGTCTTGCATGCCAGCCAAAATGGCCTGGCCCCACACCGTCTCCCATTCTCCACTGTGCAGACCACGCGCCTCTCTGCCACAATCCCACATCACTGCGCAGCTGCTTGCGTGGCAGAGTAACATCAGGAGATCTTTCCCACGCCTTTGTGAAGCGTCTCTGAATGCAAGTGAACAGCCAGAATCAAAGCGGAGCCAGCTCCACACGCCCAGCCTGCTCTGTGCATCACCAGCGTGGCCCCGTGGCTCCCGTTTTGAGAGCTGCTGCACTGGAGGTATTTACATGCACCCTCCCAACTGCAGGAAGAGAGGAGAAAGGGAAAAAAGAAAAACCACGCAGGATAGGACTGATGGGGGCATCTGTTTGTAATGAGCTGGGTTTCCAGTGATCCCTTCCCAGGCTCAGGCGCTAGGGAGATATCAGGTGGTGACAGACACATCACCAGCCCCCTGAAGCACAGTGATCCTTAGACAACAAATAGCAGCGTTTCCTCCTGCAGACCTGGAAGAAGCTGCAGAGAACACAATAACCAGGAGAGACAAGGCAGGGTGATAACAACATGGGCGGTGTGCTAAGCATCAGACCAGTCCTGGAGAGCCGGCGCTGTTGTTCCACGGTGCCACCACCATCCCCTAACCTGCTGTGAGCCAACACATTACTAATTCATCAAGGAAACCAAGATCAGCATGAGACGGGGAAATCTGCCAGTCATCACTCATCGCCCAGCGGCTAAAAGGTGCCCTGCTGTTAAGCCCTAGCCCATAACTAATCCTGGTTTGTTTGGTTCAGGCCAGGGGGTTTCCAGTTCACCTCCCACAGCGGTTGTACAAAAGATTCGGAAGAGGTTTGCTTTATGGAGAGGGGGGCAAGCCAGCCCACATAGCAGTGTGACTGTTACCCTGCCTGTCTGCACAGGTAGAATCTCACTTAGACATGCCAGGGGTGGTTGGGTGAGGGTAATGGAAGTGGCTTAACTTCCCTTTTCCCCCGACCTTCAAGTTCCTATTTGGGTCACTTTTTCTGCTTGCTTCTCCCACCTCCAAAATATAAACACAGCAGCTTTAATTCTGCCCAGCACCTTTCGTAGCAACGCAGTCTCCCCCCAGTGTAGAAACACAGTTACAGAGCAGGACGCATACCTGGGCACCCAAATCTCACACCTGGGCACTGAAGCAGGCCCCTGGGAACCGAGGCCTGGTACTGACACACCTAAATGCTCTTGGAATACCTACAAGTAGATGCCCAACCCAGCACCTAAATGTGACGCCCAGCCAACTGCTAGTGGAGAACCTACATCCAGATGCCAGACCTAGGTGGCCACATGTAGTGAGGCAGAGTGGCCTCCCTCTGGACTGGATAGCGAGGGAGCACTACACTCCCTTTGGTGGGCAAAGCCAAACCCGTCCCGGCCCCCTGGACGGAAGTACCAGGGCAGGGCCAGAAGCGTAAAAGGAAGGCTCTGCAGCTCACTTGGGCCGGAGCCAACGGACGCCTCTGCCTTGCTTGTTGGAACGGAACCTGCACTCTGCCGCCCCCTGCCCCCAGAGGAGACAAGGGCAGATGAGGAGTTGCCAGGACTACCATTGGCTGCATACTCCGAGGAACCTGAGGAACCAAACCCCGGGGAGATAGGAAGTAGCCCAGGGCAGCTGACGATTGGCTGGCTACAGGGCTGACCGCGTCTCAGTCGGCATGTTGTGGCTGGATCCCCGCCGACCCAGTGGCAGACCACTCTGCCACTGCTCAGGCCCTGGGCTGGAACACGGTGGAGTAGGGCGGTCCCGTGTCCCCCTGCCACCCCAACCCCGGGGCGGCCGACTCTCCACCTTAGACCAGGAGGCCTGTGCCCTGTGAACCCCCTTGCTAGCACCCTAGAGTGTCTGCCGGGGGCACAAACCCCTTTCAGGGCCCCTAGACTGTGTGGGCGCTCCCCCTTACCTGAACCCTGAGACTGGCTGCCTGAGCTCCCAGCTGAGGCTAAAGCCTGTCCCCTGCTCTGCCCCTAAAGGGTGATGGCTAATTGACTGTGTCTGTTTGCTGGCTGCCTGAGCCCACAAGCCCAGGCTAAAGCCTACCCCTGCTCTGCCCGGCCCCAAAGGGCTAGAGCTTATTGACTCAGCGTATCTGCTGGCTGCCTGTGCTGCCTTGCTGTCAGCCCCATTGCAGGGCTGTGAACTAGAGTCTACGCAGGCCGCTGTCCCGCCTGGGGGGACAAAGGGCCCAAACCATTGTTCTGTGTTTGCCTCTGTCAGATTGGCCCAGAGCTCTCTAGACTTCTTATGGCCTGACCTGAGGCCGAGGACTAAACCCCAAGACAGCGAGGCAGAGTGGCCTCCCGCCCCACTGGAGAGCAAGGGAGCACTACACCACATACAAAAATTAGGCCCAGCAAATTAAAGAAAACAAGAGCTAAAGAGTTAGCTGAAGGTGTGGCGGGACCGAATGTGTGTGTGGGAGGGGGGGAGGGGGGTTCTGGGCAGTTTGTGGAACAGAAGCAGGTATCCACCACCCAGCTGTGGGCAGAATCCTAGAGAGACTCAAGGCTGCAGCCAGCTGTGGTGGTGGGGAGGTATTAAGAGGTGGGCTTAAGACGGAAAAGGAGGAAAGGTAAATGGAGCTGCCGAGCCAGTGATGCTACCCGAGCGATGTGCTGCAATCCTTTGATCAAAGCAGCTTTCCCCTCCACGCACCATTTTAATGTGCCTTGGAGACAAAGGGTTAATGCAGACCCTTATTTTCAGGTTATTTTTCCAAGAGAATCCCAGTTTCCAGACACACAAAAGGCCTGATGGACCCCTCCCCGGCCCCAGAAGAATCTTGTCCCCCAGTCAGAGGTGCTCTAGGAAGGTTATTCTACTACGGTCTAAGCATAAGATTAAGAACCACTCTGTTGCTGGAGGGCAAAGCATCCTCCTTTTCAATCCCATACTGGCTCTTCCTTAAACTGTCTGCACCCCAACAGCTTGTAAGGGAGAAGGGGTTCACATCTGGGCTATAATGAACTCCCTTTCTTTGAGAACCACCTCCGGCCTGTTCCTAATATGACCCAGTGCTTTGAGGACTGTACTGGGAGCTGAGACTCCTGGTTCTACCCCGCCTCTGCCACTGACTTCTTGGGTGACCTTGAGCCAGTCACTAGGGCTGGGTTTTAAAAGACACTCTAGGAAGTTAGGTCCCCAGGTCCCATTGAAGAGTAATGGGGTTTAGAGGCCTAACTTTCCAAAACATCTGTGTGCTTCAGCTACACAGTGTGTAAATAGCTATAATGAGGCTTAATCATCTTTGCAAAGCACTTTGAGCTGTGTAGATGAAAGGCCCTACATATGGGTAAGTGCACACTGCTACTGCACCTTATAAAAAACTAGAAATCTTTGGCACATGAATTTTTTGCAGCAAACGGGACACTAAGAATTCAAGTTATTCTAGGTGCAAGCAGCATCGTTTTTAAATTCAGCCATTCTCAAGACTGATCCATTGCTCCCACTTTGCCCCTGCCACTAACGTGTAGGAAATGGGAGAGGAATGTGCAGAGACTTCCATTTGCTCTTCACTACCTACAGCAGAAATTCCATCAGTGGGTTTGCAAAAATGAAAGGGACAGATAATATCTACTGATGAAAGTGCTCATGGCTCTCCTTATCTTTAATGAAACTGGAAATGCACCATGGTAAAAACTCCCTCTAACGCCCTGGGAGTTATGAATTAATTCAACTGAACTGCAACAAAAATATACCTCCCCAAAAAGGCCCGACTACTTTGGTGTAAAAGGAGAGTGAAATTAATATTCATTATATATATGCATACAGTATTTAAATTCATCTACCTCATCAGTCAGACTGACTTCTCACTACACTGCAGCATCTTTAATTACATCGCTCGCCAGCAAATTCAAAACATACATATATGGAAATATTTTCCTTCCAGTTTGTAATCTGTTTTATTATGGACTGCGGAGCTTAAAATGCAAAAGAAGAGGAGAAAGGAGCCGGTTTTCCAGAAACGCCCTTCTGCCTGGCTTGCACAGGCTTTACAACACTTCCACACCCAACTGCTTTCCAACGAGCTCCTGAACTCAATCCACTGAGCCTGAGCAGTGAGCTAGAGGATCTCCGCTGATCATGCCAGCACTGCATGAGTGGGCACGCAGCACTAGGCTCACTGTGGGAAGGATTTTCCGTGCTGAGGGAGGGGAGTCTCTAGAGAGTTGTGAGCTATGACAGACATAAGCATCTGTATTAGTGACTTCCCTGGCAGCCTGCTCTACTGTCACTCAGCCGCTCGTTTTCAACAGGCTTCTTACTGGGCCCAGGAAGCTTGTGAGCACTTCCATCGCTCAAGACAGGAGAGTCATGGACAACGATCAGCCACTCCATGGAGTGGGTCACTACGCAGGCATAACATCTACGCATCTCACTGGTGACCTTCCCAGCCCTGGGTGAAATTCAATGTCCTAGGGATCATCTTTAAAGCCCAGCATGTCTGGGACCTGGTTATTAAAGAGAGTGTCTGCGTCTGTTGCAACAGCCAAGAGCTTTTCAGTGGTAGTAGTGAACACTTGATACTAGAGTTGGTCAAAAAACGGATTTTCTTTCCCCATGACAAATTTAGAGATTTTGAAAACAAAATTCATCCTGGATCGGGATGAAAAGACAAAATTTCTAGTTACTTTAGACTACTAATAGCCTCTCATTAGAAAAAGAAAATCAGATCTGATGACTATATTCCTGAATAATGTCTCTTTAAACAAAAACTGGTGTAAGGATTATTGTTTTGTTACATGGCAAGGATTTGTAAACCTGTTAGTACTTCCTAAATAAACAGTCACATCTATTTTTTTCACAAAACAAATTTGCAATTTTGTTTGTTTGTTTGGGATCAACTGACATGTTGTTTTGATTCTGACCATTTAAATCAGACATATAGATATACATAAATAAAGTCAATTTCAAAATAAAAATAAAAAAATCTTCGTTCTGAAAATGTCAACATGGGACACTGACATTTTTGAATTTTTTCCAATTTTTTCCTCTAAACAAAATTTTGTTAAAATCTATAGAATTTTGCAAAACAAATTGTTTTTTTTTTCAAAATAACATTTTCAGACAGAAAACTGTTTCCACCAGCTCCACTCGCTACTCGGATTGCCCATGAACTCCAGATCATGCTACATTTTTGTGCAGTTAGACTTTTGCCCTGACTGTACCTTGTCGCTTGTGCCTGGTTCTTTCTTTGATTGGAGAGTTTAGGCCCAGTAAGCATTTAGGAGGGACACGCTAAACTCAAATCTGAGCTCTGTAGTTTTTGCTGGACATTGTACTAAGCCCCAAGAGTGAAAATTCTGGTTCCATTAAAGTCAATGGTAAAAACTCCCATGCTCAGTCTGCTATGTCTCTCTGGGTTTTGGAAAGGAGGAGGGTTTTGATTGGGTAGCTTGACTTCAATAATTCCGGGATATCACCCTATGTGCTTCTGACATAGATGCTCACTAAGATAGTAAATGAAAAAGGTCAAAGTACATTTTGAGTGTATGCAACATAATCAATCCACCCTTTCACTTATGTCTCTCTACTGATACCCTTGCTTACACTGTCACTCATCAGTGTGCTCTCTCAGCCCCTCTCTCTTTAAGCAGAGAGACTCTTTGGGGACTCTCTCTTTTGTTGTACTGTACAGCACCAAGCATGTTGGCAATGCTAAACAAATACTAGAACATGGATGTACTTGCAGATTGTACATGCATGTTAAAAGGAGGCCTGCTGAAAATCTCCCCCCTAAAATACAACACATTATTTTACAAAGCCAACTTTCACTGGAAAATAGATCCCAACCCACAACAGCAGCATTATATATTGCTCTACACTAGACAGTATATGCTATAATTTCACAAGGGAGGCAGAAGAGCGTAGCTGAACTGCATACATGACACAGACTTTAGATGGAATTTAAAAGACAGCTCACCTTACTAGCACCTGGGAGCAAGTGCAATTTGACATATGGATCAGCCAAACCATTATGATCCATTGGCTTCAGGCCCTGAAGAGGAGATAAAAAAAAAAGCAGGAAAGGTTACAACACAGGCCAGCTCTTTACTATTCAGACTGAGCAGCCGCTCGATGTGACTCAGAATCCATTTTCTACATCAACAAATATACCCGCCTAACAATTATGTCATTTCCCCAGAACTGGTCAATGGAAATGTATCAATGCCATGGAACCCCAGCTGTGCAGCAAAAAGCCAGACACTCGGAAGTCAAATGCAGGGTGCAATTCTGACCAAGAAAGAGCCTCTGGAAGACTTCACTCCCAGTACTTAGCATTAGTGGTATTGCCTCTCTGCTATTACTTTAGCAGCCAATCCTGGCACCCAAAATCACAATTAATTCAAGAGTTAAGTAACTCAGCTCAGCTATTTTGGAGGTATAAAATTACAGGGTTCTGCCATTCCATAATTGCTTATGTGCAAACACACCTCTGCTGTTGTGGCAGTACTTCAGTGCACACCATGAGGGGCTGATGGCACCTATCTAATCCCCGTTATTAATGCACGGTGTGAGGAAAGAACAGCCTTCAAACAAGCAGGAAGCTGCTTTCAGCTGCCTGACGCTTTATTTGCAGAGAGACTCCTGAGGCAAGAGAGTATGTACGTAATGAACCTCTCACAACCCTTCATCGATTATAAGGCTAGAGGGCACCGTTGTGATCACAAAAGCCAGGTCTACACTACAAATTTGGGTTGATGCAAGTGATGTTGGCATGACGCCGCCAGTTAGCACATCGCTTCTGCGCATGCATGCTTGGCTACACACCGCACCGATGCAAGGACTCACCAGGAGTGCTCGTGTCAATGCACAGTGCTGTGCACTATGGGCAGGTGTCCCACTGTGTAACCACCACCATCGAGTGCACTGTCTTTTGGGAAGTTCTGGCAATGCACGGTAGGGCAGAAACAAATTGCTCAGGCCACTTTGACAGCACAGAGGAAAGATTCAACTTCAACTATGTGCTCAGCAGGTGAGGAATGACACTTTTGGAAGACTGAAGGGACACTGGGACTATTACTCACCAGGCTGGATCTCACTGAAAAAACATCCCAATGGTTACAGCTGCCTGCTGTGTCCTGCATAACATCTGTGAAGCAAGGTGGGGAGACGCTGCCACTGGGGTGGAGGACAAGCGATTGTCTGCTGAGTTTGAACAGCTGGACACAAGGGCTATGAATAGAGCTCAGCACGGAGCTAGAGAGCTCAGGGAGGCTTTGAAAGAACACGGGACAGTGAGCCACAGTAATGCGTTGTGGTGTACTGTGCTCTACCCGGCCCTGCTGTTCTGGGGCCTGTAAGGAATTGTGTGGTGCTTGGTGTACATCTGTGAATATAACACTGTCAGTGCTCTTGTTAATTTTGCGGTGCTTGCTGGACGTTGATGATGATTACACTGTGTTTGTCACCGATCCTGTGAGTTGTGTCACACTGTACAGTAACAAATAAGTGGGTGCTTTCAGAACTGCCAGGCACTCCGCAGCATATGTTGAGAGCTAATAAAGAAGACTTATTTTCTAAATAATAGAATTTTATTCAGTAACAAAATCAGCACAAAGAAAAATCCGTGCAATTTAAAGGTAAATACATTAAAAAAACTTAGTAAATTAATGGAAGAGAACTTAACAAGGGGAAAGAACATTCCTGTCCATTTTACCTACACATCTAGCAACCGTGCGTCTCACAGGTCAGAGTATGCGAAGCAGTGGTTGACCTTAACGTCCCCTCGGGTGGAGTGGGACGGGCAGAGATGTGGCCCCTGATGCCATGTGAAATGTTGAAGGGGGTGTTGAGAGGTGCTACAATGGAGTTCTCCATGGACTGCAAAGGGCGGGGCGCCCACAATAGCTGAACCTGCAGGTCCACAAGAGTCTGCCGCATCTGTGTTTGCTGCTGGAGAAGCCCTATTATGTCCTGGTGAATCTCCCTCTCCTTTTCCTGCCAGGACTTCCTCCTATCTGCTCTCTCCTTCTCCTGGCTGTCTGCAATGTTCACCCTTCAGGCCCTTTGCTCATGGTCACACCATGCACTGCAGCCGCTGAAGATCACAGGCACCAATCGGCCTCCCTTCAGCCCCTGTGCCAACAGAGGGATGAACAAAGCCCATTATCTCTGACCAGGAGAGAGCATGGGTGCATTCTCCCACCCTCCCCGGAAGCCTCACTAGTCCTGACATCAGCAACGCAGCTACCCATGCAGGTTACCTAAGTCCTTCCCTGATACCGTGTCCCCTTCCGGGCCTTATAAACCATCCCCGTCCATTCCAGGGAGCTTCCCCTCCTGAGCTGGAATGTCACCATGGAAGCACCACTCTTTCAGGCTACTCTCTTATTTGGTTTCCCTACTTTGCTCACTTGCCCCAGGCAGGCTCCTTGCTGGGCTGTGCAGTCCAGATGGTCCTGTACTCCCAAAAGCCACCTGAGCATCCAAACAACTGCAGAACAGCAAAGGTCAGCAGTGACCTTTGGAAGTGCAGAGCAAGCAGATCATGAACACGAGGCAAAACCCCCAACCACCTGCCACACTGCAAACCCCATGGACCCTGTAACAGGCATTTGCTGGAAAGCTGAATATGGGGTGGGAGCTAGAGCTGGGAGGATGCTGCCAACAGCACTAGGGACCATCGTAGCACGGTGAGTCCTTCTTGGTTACTTTTCACGATTGTTGGAGCGCATGGCTTCTGCCCACACACTAACAGCTTAGGAGGAACTATTTGATACCTGCACACAGCTCAGGGTATTCACCAGTTCACTCTCCTCCCATCACCCAGTCAGGGAGCAGAAACCATACCATATGACCCAGTAACCCATCACACCCCCTGCATGACAAAGTACGTATTGTCCAAGATTAATCAGAGCAAACAACTGCCAGACAACCCATTGGCAGAAACATATTCACATAAACTGCTGGTCAAGTGATTGCACACAATGAATAGGTTTGTAGAGATCAAAGCCTGCTTGTGGATAACTCAAAGCGGAAACATGGAGCTAAATAATTGGGATACAATAGCCACAATGAATAATCCACCCAGCTCCACCACATTGTGCATGACCTGGGGGAGGGGGGTCTTTATTCTCACATATCCTGGATTTGCAGAGCAAGAGTTCTGGCTGTCTCTGGTTTGAGGGTTCTTGCAAGGAGTATGATGCTTCTTATGAGTTTGATGCGTGCAGACCTCTCTCCATCAGAGAGAAACATCCGTGTTCTGCCCTACAGGGAGTGAGTCGAAACAGCATTCTGGTCTGCAGAAAAGTGAATTTTGCTTCTAAATCAGAGCCATATAACCGCCAATTGAAGGGATGAAAATATCAGTGGTGAACGCAGGCTAAACGGATTTGCTTTAACAATGTTGCATTTCAATTAATCTCCTGGACCCAGCAAGTAAGGAACAAAATAAAAGAGAACCACTGGAGAAAGGCGATTACATTAGTTATGGAGCCAAAGCCTGATAGGCTTCCCAGCTGTGGAGCTAGGCACACAATGCACCACAGAACGGCAGATCTCCTCTCTTGTAAAACCTGGGGCCAGATCTTCAGCTAGTACAAACTGGTTTAGCATCAGTGGCTCTATGCCAAATTACATCCGTCAACGATCTGACCCTACGGATTCAAGAAGAAAATAACAGGGGGCAGCATGGTCTAGTTGGTAGGGCACTGGCTTGGGAATTAGGAGAGCTGGGTTTTCTTCCCCTCGGTTTCCTCTCTCACCCTTTGTCTGTCTGGTCTATTCAGAGAGTGTAAGCGCTTTGGGGAAAGGAATGTCTCTTTGTATAGCTTTGTCTACACACAAACTTGCATCAGTTTAATTTTGGCTTAAGAGTGGCCTACTTTGGTTTAGTTTAAACTTGTTCTCTGTCAACTTAAAGAAAAGTCAATTGGGAACAGGTTTCAAGTTAAACTGAGAAAAGCCACTCAAACCAAAATAAGAGCATCCACACAGAGGGTTGAACCAATTTAACTAAAATAGGTTTAAATTCACATCTTCGCTTATACCACTGCAACAACTTTCCTGTGTAGACAAGCTGTGTGTGTTTGTGCAGCGCCTAGCACAACGGTGCCTCAGTCTCAGTTGCTAATAATAAAGGACAGGATGGAAGAGAGGAAGCTGGAGTGGGATACGATAGGGAGTCTCCAATCTCTGACAGCACGTATTACTGGTTCACTGAAGAAGAGCTCTGTGTAGCTTGAAAGCTTGTCTCTTTCGCCAACAGAAGTTGGTCCAATAAAAGATATTCCCTCTCCCACTTTGTCACCATTCCACCTGTCAAATGTGAACTCAGCAGAGCAAGACGACGCCATAATCCACCTCGTAAACCAAACTCACCGTTTTCTTCAGCCTCTGACATTTCATTACCAAGCAAATCCATGGGGTTATAATTAGGGAGGTATAGAAGACTGTTTATTCCAAGCAGATGGCTGCAAGAGAGACCCTGAGCCAGCACTGATCTTTATTGATAACACACTGTAGCAGACAAGATTCAGAGCTGAGGATGGGGGGCAGAAGCATTCTCCCTGCAGTATTTATTCACTGACAGAGGGTAAAGCTTAGGGGGAACTAGAGAGCAACCAGTGATGTTTGTGATGTGTGCGAGCTCAAACCCACAAAGCTGTTACCGTTACCCCTAAAGGCCGCAGGTCTAGACACTTTTTGCAAACGATGCAATGACCCAATTTTATGAATATTTTATTAAGATGAATCACCTCATTTGCATTAACCCAACCCACCGTTAAATCCATCAATTCCCATTCTCTTCCCCATCAAATTCAAAAATCCTCCTTCTGAAACCCATAATTCCCCCCCCCCCCCCCCCGCCCCAGCTCGGTTGCTCCCTGTCAGGAGATGGAAGCAGCAGCAGTAAATATTTATTTTGCGGGAGCTTCCCAACACTCCAGTTGGGATCGGGGCCCATGGCCCAGGGCATGCACCAACACAGATGTGAGACAATCTCAGTCCTGAAGGATTTGCAATATAAAGCCTAGAAGCAGCTGTTCAGGAACACAGAAAAGGGAATCCAAATTCATGAGTTTCTAGGCCAATTTGGAAGACCAACCTACAACAACATACCATGGCTACCCCAGGCTGGTTTCAACTGGGATCCTGGTCACTTGCTGAGAATTCAGCTGCAGGAGGAGAGAGAAAATATGGCTTTATCCCTAATCCTCTTGAATGAGGGTGACTGAAATACAAAATGGCACGAGTATAGTGCAGCACCTGGCACAATGGGGCCCTGGCCTCGCGGTGCTACTGCAAAACAGGTAATGGAAGCCATAATCTCGTCTCCTTAACCCCACGTCTTAAACAGAGAAGTTTGCTACTTATGCATGAAGTACTGTGCTAATGAAGACAATGGCCTGATTCTGCTCCCACTTGCCCCTGTCAATCAGGGTGTGCTGTGCTGAAGACAATGGAGTTACCTTGGTGATGGGAGGCAACATTGGTGTTTGTCACCTGACAGCAGTGGCTCCTCCATTTATACTAGCTAATAAAATACAGTGGGGAAAGCATCCTGCCTTGCACAGATTGTTCCCATCAACCAAGGATCCTAAAGACTTTCCCAAACACTAAAAGCCCCTGTGAGACTGGGCGCAGTATTATCCCCATTTCACAGACTGGCTAATGCAGGGGTAGGCCTAGCTTGACACATGGCTGAGGCTCATTTCTTGGGAGACGGGATTAAGGAGGTAAATGGAGCAGCAGGCTGGGAACAGAATGTCTGTACTAGCGAAGATAAGGGGGGAACCCCCAGGGAACCGTTCACAATGGACAAGATAAGTCAGCAATGCAAAGATGAGGTAAAGAGTAAGTCGTGCATGGACAGAGCATACTGTACAAGGATTGGTTCCTACAAAGTGATCAAGCCAACCCCAAAATGTGTGATGCAATGTATGGGAAATGCAATGTAACGTGTCAATGTAAATCAAGGAAGAGGGCTGCTGTGTAACTTCGAATGTGTGGTATGCCCTATATCCACTGATCAACTCCACCTAGCTTGCTGTATGCCAAATAAAGTCACCTGAGCAACGAGACTCAAGTCGGACCAAACTCTTAGGGAACCGAGTGAACGAGATCTCAGGGGAAGCCCAACAGCAGGCCCAGAGGGAAGAGGTCACCCAGCAAACCACTGGCACTCAAGAGGGCCTGAGCTGTAGCCTGCTGAACTCAGTCCGTTTTTCCAGAGACATCAGTGGGTTTTGGAGCAGCCCAAAGTTCAGGAGCTTTGATTCCTGGTGCTTGGCTTTTATCACTAGACAACACGCCCCTCCTGCTCTCCAGGGGGATCCCCAATACTGACACTCACTGTCCTGGGGGTCAGGGGCCAGCCTTGCTCACAGCCTCCCCCTGCAAGGTCCTTTGCACGTGCCTGTCATGCCAGGCTGAAAATAAAGAAGTAAATGAGCGAATCCCCCATGCAGATAGATGGAGGAAGACAAGCCACTTTGTAACTCACTCACTGATTCATTTCAATTAAATTACCTTCAGAGGAGGCTATTAAGGGCTTTTTAAACAGATGCAGCCAGGAAAGCGGAGTGACAGCGGCTTGGAAAATGGTCAGAAGCTCCTGATGTCATTCCTCTCTCCCTCCCAAACTGCTTGATGTGATTTAGGCACATGGTATGGCTAATTTTAGCATGAAATAGACAAGCCCTTGCTACAGCCCAGCAGCTGCAGTTCATGTCTGCCGTATTCCCCTCTCCTCCAGTGAGTCCCCTCCCAGCTGGCCTCAAACACTCCCGGCTCCCTAATGCTCCCCCCGAAGCTTGGGCCAATGTGCATCCAGCACTAGGGTCAGACACCACCCACCAGAGCCTTAGCTCCACCCCCATTCAAGGCTAGAGGATTCTGGGCAGCCTCTGTGCATGGGGCAGGGGAGAAAGCACAGGGAGTCCCCCCACTTCCCTGTGCCTTACACAAGGGCTGGCCAGAACCTCACTGGGGAGCACAGGCCCTGCTCCCAGCAAATGCTCCAGTGGCCTTGGATAGAGCTGTGTCCATTGCGTGCACACCACCCAGCAGGGCCGGCTGCTGTGCTAGGTGAGAACGCAGCCCATCCACACCCTCATGGCAGAATCTTGCCCTCAGAGAGACCCAGAGCAGTGCCACAACGAAAGCTCTCGGGCAGCATCCCAGTTCCTGCCGCCCCACCTCTGGAGCAACAAAGCCTTTGGAAAGCTAGAGTAGAAGTCGAGGCTGGCGCTTAGGGCTCTGGACAATCGGCAGATCTGGGGTCAGTTCCTGCTGGAATGGAGCTTGCAATCTGGGCTGCTCAGTTTCCCAAAGTCATTAACTCGAAGCATACCCTAGAGGTGCCTTCGCTCGAACACGAACGTGCCTTGCCCAGCCCTGCATCCCCCCAGTGAAGTGCAGACTCAGCTGAGGTGGGTTGGTGTTTAAGAGATGCAATCCAATCAGCAGAACACATTCCAAGGCAAACAGTGGGTGACATCACCTGGATTTGCAATATTAAAACAGGCTTTCTCGGGGAGGAGGAAAAATTAAATGCTAAGGATACTGACTGCCCTCATTGGAGGATATCAGGTGGGAGTGGGTCACTGAGGCAGCTTTCATGTCTCGGAATCTGAGTCTTCATGCTGGTTTAGAAGGTCAACACGTGAAAACATGTTTGACCTCCTCCCAGCACCCTTTGTCATGCATCACAAGGTCAATGCACTATTTGGTGTGACTATCATGGCTGCTCGGGAAAAAGACGTAGGACAGGAATAGCAGAGGTTGGGGGCTGCAAGTCCGGGTGGATATCCATCAACAGAGCTGCGTGTGGGGAGCCCAGCGCTGGAACAGTAGTGGGAAGATGTGGGTCAGGATTGAAAAAGACAGGCAGAACTGTGCGGGTGGGAGCCAAAGCTTGGAATAGTGAAGGGGGAAGATGTGGGTCAGGATTGAAGAAGACAGGCAGAACTGTGTGGGTGGGAGCCATAGCTTGGAATAGTGAAGGGGGAAGATGTGGGTCAAGACAGATGCACTGGCTGATGTGTGTGGAAGGAGCCCGGAACTGGAGTAGCAGGGGTGGTTGCTGTGCGTTGAAACTGAGAAGCATCAGGACAGCTGTGTAGAGGGAGCCTAGGGCCAATGTATACTAGGACAGAAGAGCTTAGCTGCACCGACAAAGCTGGCTGGCCACACTACGCATGGATCTAGGTGATCCTATTACATCCTGATCCATCATCTTTTTACACGTCAATGGACAAACTCCCCTGGGCTTTAATGCAGTTTCCCATTGGCTTCAACAAGAATTGGATCCACCCCCGCTTTCATGGGAACTCAAATCCATTCAAGTCCAGAAGAATATAACAATGCGATCTACCATGCTCCTCGCCAGGCCGCGAGGAATTCACCTGAAAAAGATTCATTTTCCAACTGCAAGAAAACGCACCACAACTCTCCAGAGATCAACGGCCCCGCTGCATTCTAGCCATTGCCAATTTCTCCCTGCACCCGCGACACGTAGCTCACGGCAGATCAATAGCATTTAATTACAAGCAGCGCTAATCAGCCTGTCTATTAACTCCACGTTAGAATTGTATAGAAATCACAGGAGACAGATCGATTCCACCACCCTTGACACGCACACGAGGTAGTTTCCGGCGAGCACTCTCTGTGCAGTTAAGAGGCAGCCTAGCAACCTCTCTCTCAGAGCCTGAGGGCTCCTGCCTTTAGTCAAGTTACCACAACAGGTCGCCAGAATGCCTTAGAGATCTAGCCATACTCCTGGCCCTTCCCATCAAAGGATCTTACGGCAGTGTAAGGCAGGGGTATGAATTATCACCCCCATACGTAGGGGAGACATACTAACAACGGAGGCTCAGAGGGTTTAAGAGCCTGGTTTCCAGAAGTCCTGGCCACCCACATATTTCAATGGATGCAAGAGGTGACCAGC
The DNA here is from genome assembly GCF_013100865.1 of Trachemys scripta elegans. Lineage (NCBI taxonomy): Eukaryota > Metazoa > Chordata > Testudines > Emydidae > Trachemys > Trachemys scripta. The sequence goes on along the minus strand of NC_048315.1, from coordinate 4,455,207 downwards.
CACTCCGCACAGCAGGCCTTCGGGGGCTTGCCCAAGGTCACTCAGCGGCAGGGGCGGGGAGTTGTATGGGACCGTGGTGCCCGGGCTCCAGCAATATTCAGGGCCCAGGGGCCCAGCTCCACCAATGTTTGGGGCCGGGTCTCTCCCCTGGCCCCACCTGCCGCCCCCCACGTGCCTCCCCTGAGTGTCCCCCAGCTCCACTTGCTGCCCCCGCACACCTTCCCGGACCATCTCTGCCTCTCCCCTGCAGCTTCAGGCTGACTCTGCTCTGCTGGCTCCGGGCATCAACTGTTGCCGCAGGATCCTAGTGCCCCCCATCACTAGCGGCAGGGCAGGCTGCCCTTCCCCTGCCCTTCCGCCTCAGACCCTTCCCTTCTCCGGCGGGACCCTCCACCACCACAGGGGCCCCCACTGCCCGCAGTCACCACTCCTGCCCCACGCTGGGCAAGGGGAGCCCCATCCCCCACCCCCAGTGAGGCTACAGTCAGGGGCAGCAGCAGGGGAGGAGATGCACATGTGATGGCAGCCCCTCCCCCCCGGCACCCACCACAGGAGAGGCGAGGGGGCTTCCTGGACCCGAGAGGGGCCCTTGGAGCACGTGCAGTGACAGTGGTACGGGATGAGTGTGCTGCCGTGGGAGGAGAGGGGGACCGCTCCCCCAGAGCTCACTGCTACTGGTGGGGAGAGGGCTGGGGGGAGTCCTCCTTTCTGGCCCCAACCCCGGGGGAGCCTGCCTGCACCCCAAACTCATCCCCAGCCCTGCCCTACCCTACCCCAGAGCCCGCATCCCCAGCCAGATCCCTCACCCCCCGCCCCCGCACCCTGACCCTCTGCCCTAGCCCTGGGCCCCTCCCACCCACCCCAAACCCCTCATCCCCAGCCCGAGCCAGAGCCTTCATCCCCCCACACCCAACCCTCTGCCCCAGCCCTGGGCCCCCTCCCACACCCCTCATCCCCAGCCACACCCCAAACCCATCCCCAGTCACACCCCACAGCCCTCACCCCTGTACCCCCTCCCTCCATGCTCCCTCCCACCCCCAAACTCCCTCTCAGAGCCTGCACCCCTCACCCCCTCCTGCACCCCCAACCCCTTCCCACACACCCTCTCCTGCCCCCACACCCCACCTCCATCCCAGAGCCTGCACCCCAGACCCCCTCCCCCACCCAAACTCCCTTCCAGAGCCCAACCTCTCACCCCTTCTGCACCCAAACTCCCTCCCAGAGCCTGCATCCTAATCCCCTGTCCCAGCCCAAGGCCTGCATCCCAGACCTCCTCCCCCCACCCAAACTCCCTCCCAGAGCCTTAGGCAGGTGGGGGGCAGAGTTTTGGGGGGGCAAGTTCTGGGCACCACCAAAATTTCTACAAACCTGCCACCCCTGCTCAGTGGGGTCAGTGGCAGAGCTGGCAACAGGACACAGCACTCCCAATTCCTAGTCCTCTGCTTTGGCTGCTAGGTAACGGGGCCTTCCCTGCATGGACCCCCACTGCCTGACAACCTGAAAATGAGAGGCTGCCAGGCTCTAATCATTAGACCATGTTTCCTTTGCACGGCCAGCATGGGCTCTGCAGTGCTACCAACCCCAGTTCCAAACGCAGTTCTGCACAAGGCTGCCCTGTGCATTTTAATAAAGGAAACATCCAGCCACGGAGTCTTACCTTGGGGTGAAATCATCCCTAATGGTTTTCCTGGCTAGTTCTCGTCACTTGTAGTGAGTGAAGCCCCTTGCATGTCATTCTGGAGTGAGCATGTGGAGCCTGCAGCCTCCAAAGATGGGAAGTCACCATAATGTGACAACTTAGGCAAGCCTTGGCTGGGGGCATTATCAATATCCCAGGAGCTTGACGTCCAATCAAATGATATTACCGGCCTGCTCAAAATGACAGAGAATTTCACAATTCAGGTCTCTGCACTTCTGAGTTCAAAAGGCTCCCTGCAGCCTCTTGCCAACTTTATACAGCCGAGGTCTGAGCTGGCTGAAAAAAGGATTTTTCCAGCTAGCATGGCCTCTTCCCTACAAGCTAATGCTAAGGCAATTGCCTGATTCACTACAGCTGGGCTCAGATGGTCTTTCCTCTATTCAAGGAGAGTGTGTGTTAACCCTCTCCTCACCAAACACTGACTGGAGTCTGTACACAGGGGAGCACATTCTGCTCTCAGTTACCCAGTGTGAATTCCGAGTGACTCTCACTGAATTTACACTGGGGTAACTGAAGGTGGAACCAAGGAGGAGGCAGCCATGAGAAGATGGATCCTAATGAGATAAAAGTGAATGAATGAAAAACCCTTTGCTGGCACAAACCTTGGCATCTATTTAAGACAAGTGCAGCTGTTAGGATCTGCTTTTTCTGCTGATATATGTGTTTCATAATAACCTTATCTGAAAATATAGGAACAGGATTTGGTGCCTCATCAAATGGAACAGTCCCATCCGCTTAAGCAAACAGTAACCCTACTGAGCATTGAGAAAAAGCTGGATAATTTTTATAACCATCAAGAACATCTGTGGTTATGCATGCTAAGATAAGGTTCATCACCAGAGCTCGCACTTCAGGGTGTGAGCTGCTGGGATGCAAAGGTCAGGAAAGAATTCAATCTCTTCTCCAGCATGGCAGAATGAACAAGGTTCACAATGGGGATGGATGAGTCTCCCTCTGAAGCATCAAGACAGTGACCACTGTCCTAGAGGAGAAACAAGACTAGAAAGGCCAACTCTTAGGAAAAAATTCTATCACATTTAATAGCAATGAAACCAATAGGGTTGTATAGAATTTAACATAGAACTATATCCTTTCTGCTGGTTATCTGAGCCATCCAATAGAATTTCTATAGCAGGGGTATAATTCTCTGTTATATTCTACAGGATGGTTCTAAATTCCTATAGAAAGTAACAAAATTACATCCCTTCAATAGGCTATCTGAACGATCCCTACGGAGTCATATAGTGGGGTATAATTTCCTATTAATTTCTCTAGAATGGTTAAAAGATATTATAGAAAAGTTCACATTTTCGTTTAAATTCTATAGGACTTCTTGCCACAAGATCTGATCTAGCATGGCAGGGTTATTGACGCACATCACAGTGCAGCCTCGGGGGTGGGGGTTGCCACTGCCTGAGTTGTCTATCCTGGTACCCACAAAAAAGTTAAGTGATTGCACAACAGTTCAGCAAGGGGAGAAAGAGCCCCTTACTCCAAAGGAGATAAAAATCTGTTGCTAATGTATTCCAGAAACAGGCTCGTATATCCAAGTGATTAATTTTCATATTGATCCACACGTAGCAGCCATGCATCTGAATTCAAATGTGTCTGACGTGTGAAATACAGGTTGAGGAAAGGTGATCTGGAGATAGAATTCCATTAGCCCTAGGCCGCTGTGGGCACCTTGCCCTTTTCGTGTCTGAGAAGGCCACTTGCATATTTACACTGGTCAAAGGTAGATGGCAAAATCTTTATGTTTAGACACGATCCTGCTCTTGCTCTGGTGGGGGACACTGGATATCCCTTTTGCTCCTAAAGTCTTTAATTTCTGCAATCCCTATGGAATGGAGTCTGAGCTCAGTCACAGTGATGTAAATCTAGAGCAATTCTATAGAAACAGGTGCATTTGCTCTGCCCGTATACTGGTATAACAGATCAGAATCTAGCTCTATACAAGTGCATGTGGTTTAGAGACAGAAGCAGTAATTGCATGCTATAGATAGTACAGTGTTTCTGCCACTGACCTGCAGCCCACAGGTTCAATATTATTGCCTGCAGGGGATACAGCGAGGTCAATGTAACAAACTCATTGTACCCATTAAACAAATTACCAAGATGGTAGATGATTATATGGGAAAAACCATTCCGGGTTAATCCTGGAGGTGTAACCTTGCTGGGCATGCATTCTTCTCGCTGGATCAGTTGGTCTCCCCTGCTGGTGAGTGACTCATCCTCTAACATCAACAGACAGATGTGGGCAGAGAGCAGTCCTTGCCCTCTCGACCCAGCTCTTCTACTGCCTCCAACGCCCTCTGCTAATCCATTCCGAATCATGCTCAGCACTCAGAAAGGGCTTTGAATCTTTTACAAACTGGAATTTCTTTGCACTAAATCCATGAGGTGGGTGAGTGCTGTTCTCCCCATTCAACAGCTGGGGAAACTGAGGCCCGGAATTGGGAAGGCTCAAATGTTCAAACGCGGGTGCCCAAACGTTAGGCACCTAAGTCCACAATTAGGCATGTAAAGAACAGGCCTAATTTCTAAAGGAACTGAGGACCCCCAGCTTCCTATTGTGCACAGCATCCCTGAAAAATTAAGCCACTTGTGAATTTAGGAACCCAACTTTAAGCATGTAAAGTGACACTGCAAACCAGCGACAAGAGCAGGACTGGAAGACAGGAGTTCCTGACTCCAAGACATGCTGCTTCTCCTGACTAGACACCCATTCTTCACCACCTGGAAGTGCTGGAGTTTGGATCCTTACAGAGAGCCAAAGGGACAGACCCAACGCAGGAGAGAAGGGGAAACCCTGCTAAATGCAGGGATCCGTCTACCAAGGCTGTCCAGGTGGCATCAAAGGGCCAGTTTACCACTGCCATAGATTCCCTTCTCCCACCTTTCAGCTGTAGCCTGTAAGCTCTTTGACGCAGGAACTGTCTCATACTATGTGTGTACGCTGCACCTAGCACAATGGGGCCAAGATCTGAGCTGGGCCCTAATAGCTACTGTAATGCATGTAACCCTAATGGCAACACTGCGCTATTTGAGCTTCTTCAATATTCAAGTCTGCAAAAAGCATTTTAGGTCTAATAATCTAAAACATCTGCAGTAAAAAATGATTCCTCACTTCCGTAACTGTTGTTCTTCGAGATGCATTGCTCGTGTCCATTCCCTTCTAGGTGTGTGCGCGCCCACATGCACAGTCGTCGGAGATTTTTGCCTTAGCGGTATCCATAGGGTCAGCAGTGGCGCCCTCTGGAGTGCCGCGCTCACGCATCGGTATATTAGGTGCCACCGGCCCTACGCCCTCTCAGTTCCTTCTTGCTGGCAACTCCGACTGAGGGGTAGAAGGGGGAGGGGGGGTAATGAAATGGACATGAGCAACACATCTCGAAGAACAGCAGCTAGGAAAGGTGGGTAACCGTTTTTTCTTCTTCAAGTGCGTGCTCATGTCCATTCCATTCTCTCAGGCAGTATCCTCGGAGGTGGGCTCAGAGTTCACGGTCATGCAGCTTGCAACACTGCTCTACCAAAGCCAGCATAGTCTCAGGCCTGCTGGGTAAATGCGTAACGAGACGAAAACGTGTGGATGGAAGACCCAGTAGCAGCCCTGCAGATGTCCTGGATTGGCACCTGGGCCAGGAAAGCTGCCAAGGAGGCTTGTGCCCTAGTTGAATGGGCGGTCACAATCACCAGTGGGCAGGTGGACACACTTTCGCCAGATCATAGCAGCAGCGGATACAGGCAGTGATCCAGGATGAAATTCTCTGAGCGGACACTGCACGACCTTTCATCCTGTCGGCCATCGCGATGAACAGCTGTGTTGACTTACGAAACAGCTTGGTCCTTTCAATGTAGAAGGCTAGTGTCCTCCTGACATACTGAGAGTGCAATCTGCGCTCCTCCTCCCATTTATGAGGTTTTAGAAAGACGACAGGTAAATATACGTCCTGGCCTGTATGAAACTGTGAAACCACCTTGGGCAGGAAAGCCGGGTGCAGACGCACCTGAACCTTGTCCTTATAGAACACGGTGTCAGGTAGCTCCGAGGTAAGTGCCCTAATCTCAGAGATCCTGCGGGCAGATGTTATTGCAACCAGGAACGAAACCTTCCAGGAGAGAAGGAGAAGGGAGCAGGAAGCCAGAGGCTCAAAAGGTGGGACCCATGAGCCGCAACAGTACAAGATTTGAGTCCCAAGGAGGGATGGGGTCCTGTATGTGGGGGTAAAGATGCTCCAGACCATTGAGAAACCTGACCTGAGTGAAAACCAACCTGCCCTGGAGCGGAGGGTGGAAGGCCAAAATGGCGGCCAAGTGGACCTTAACAAATGAAAGAGACAGATCCTGGAGCTTGAAATGCAGAAGGTAATCCAGGCCGAATACCTTGGTCCAAGGCCCAGCATGTAAACCGCTTCCATTTGGCCATGTAGGTCGCCCTGGTAGAGGGCTTTCTGCTACCCAACTTGTTGAACATGGGCCGAGCATTCCTGTTCCTCCACCATTCAACCATGCAGCAGCCAAGCCATCAGGCACAACGCTGCCAGATTCGAGTGCAGAAGGCTGCCCTGGTTCTGAGACAGCAGGTCTGGCCGGAACTGTAGGGTGCAGCTCAAAGATATTATGTCGAGCACCCAACGGTCCAAAGTTACTTGCGAATATGCCGACCAAATGGGGAGCAGGTGATTGAGGAAAAAATAGGAGGGTGGATCCTGGAATGTGACTGGGGTGCTTTCCTCATGTGAACCCTCCAAATGCCAGGGGTGGTTTGTCTGATATGGACAGGGAGGAGTGGTGGGAATATGGAACTGGCATCATGGGCACACCCCAAGAGTTCCAAAAGGCCAGTGAGTAGGCCACTGGCCCTGCTGCCACACCGCTGCCGCGGTGGATGCCGTGCCGGTTTCCGGGGCCGATGGGGATCCATGCCTTCTTGGCGAGGGGCTGAACTCCAGCTCCGACTTGGATCATTCCCCTTCCGGTGACCAAGGCGGGGCTGTGGAAGACTGAGTGTGCTGGTGAACCCTTGTCAGAGACCAATGCCTAGAGGGCGGAGAGCAGCATCTGTCCGTCAAGCGGTACCGGGGTGGCAGAGATCGTCTAGGCGATAGGGACCTACACCAGGGCGATCTCTGGCGAGAGGCTGGCCGGTAACAAGAGACCGGTGCCTCCATTCCAGTGTTCCATGCCTCATGGAAGGACAGCGTGATTCCAGAGACCTGGGTCTTCTAGCCAGAGACCAAGTTTGTGGGCCGAGATCCTAGGCTGTGGGGCCGGGGATATATGCCTATGATTCGGGGACTGATGGCCATTGTCTTGGGGGGGGGTCCCATGGCTGGCAGTACCGGCAAGCCCATGAGGTCGTTGGCCACCTGGGCAGCTTCGGGTGTTGAAGGCCCAGTAGCAGCCAGGGTCCCCCGCCACTCCCAGGAGTCGGAGGCGGATCCCTGGTTGGGCTAGGGGGTCCGACCGTAGCGGTTCCCCCTTGTAGCTCCAGGGCAGGCGTGTGGCCTGAACTAGGTCCTTTGCCCAGAGCCCCCTTCCCCTCCTTAAACGCCACCGGGGGAGCCTCTTTTCTTTTGCCACTTTTTGGGCACTGGCGAGAGGGAACAGTGCCGGGCAGAGCCTGGTGCCAGTGGGGCGCTCTGCACCGACGCCATGGTGCTAGAAGCGGAGTCCAATCAGGAGGGCTCCGACACTTTAAACAGCTGCTGTGGGTGTCTCTAACAGGCATCGGCCTGTTGCATGAGGAACATGGTTTGAAGCCCAAGAACGGGGCCCCGCTCCAGGGCAAAGTCCCAGCCAGGACTCTAACAACTAAACTAACAACAAACACTAAACTAAATGGCTAACTAAGTACCTAAGAACTATATACAAAGAGAACAACAATGGGCTGTTAAGAACTGCTAACATTCTTGCAATGCAAGACAAGGCATTCTGACCAACCATCTTGGGAGAGGGTAAGAAGGAACCAAGAGGGTGTAGGGCTGGCGAGTGCCACTGCTGACCCTACGGATACTGCTAAGGCAAACATCTCCAACGACTGTGCACGTGGGTGCGCAAACACCTAGAATGGAATGGACATGAGCAACGTATCTCGACAAAGAACAAAGGTTATGGAATTATGATTTTTATCATGATTGTGTCCCAAGACCATATTCTAGGCTGACAGACAACTCCTGACAGACAACTCACAGATAACTCCTACCTACTGTTGTCTAAGAAAAGGACAATGTTTCTGCTCGTTTGATTTTTCTATCTACTTTTAAAAACAATAATTCTCTAGGGCCCTGATCGTGCAATGGGATCCATACAGGGACCCCATTGTGCTAGGTGGTGACCAGGAGCGGCGCCAGGATTTTTGCTGTCCTAGGTGGCAGCACTCCTCCACTGAGCATTCAGGGGGCCTGGGGTCTTCGGCGGCGGGGGTCCTTCCACTTCGCGTCTTCGGGGCACTGCGGCGGCAGGTCCCGGAGCGAGTGAAGGACCCGCCACTGAATTTCCGCCGAAGACCCAGAGCAGAAGGACCCTCCACTGCCGAATTTCTGCCGAGGGTGGCAAAATGCCACCCCCCAAATCCTGCCGCCCTAGGCGACCGCCTAGGGTCGCCTAGTGGAAGTGCCAGCCCTGGTGGTGACATACACAGAACAGAAAGACAGTCTCTGAGCCAAAGAGCTAACAATCTAAGTAGAACTGCAGGATCATGGCCTAATTCCTTTAATGCTCACAATTTATATTGAAGTTACATCTATAAAGAGCTGATAAAGTGTTAACAAACAGTTGCTAGACATTACAAGCATGTTACAGACCTGAACAGTCTGTATTCCAGCTGACTGGAAGACATCTGTAGAAGGTATTCTAGATAGTTAGACTCTTGGATTCTATATCAGTTGATTAACTATTTAATTAAACAACTATTAATAATTTATTAACCCTTTATAAACTATTCATAATTGTGCCCTCAATATAAAGCACAACCTGTTGACATCACAGCTCTCTAATTCATTCTGGCAACTTTTTAATCTAATAGAGGAAAAAAATAAAAAGGAAAAACACCTGCTGATGAAACCACAGTGACTCAGTTCTTGCACAGCAGAGCCCAGAAGTTGCTGTGTGGCCTGGCTTGCCCGGGAGAGCCTGCAGTACACTGCTCTCCACCTGCCATGTGGGCACAAATTGTGTTCCAACAATTAAAGCCACCGCCTGCGGAGTGAGGGGGAAGAAGGGGGCTTTGTTACCTGGCACATTCTAAACATTTTTCTTATTTATGGACACTAAGGAGAGACTGGTCTGTGCAGAGGCCAGCTCATCGAACGGGAGCTTCTGGAGGAAAAGAGCTTGGCGAAAGCTTGTATGGTCCCGTGAGGCCTGTTTCAGTCACAGGGCGTTGCATTCGGCAGCGTGGCACTTAGTGCAGGCTCGGGGCATCCGGCAGAGTGATGCCAGATGGAACGGCAGTGTTAATTGGGTTATTTCATTTCACTTTCTGCCCAACCCCCCTGCCCCACGCTCTCGTATCCAGACCTACAGTAAATTCCATTCAGCCCACAGGACGTTTTGGGAAACGATGCCACACAAAAGCGCTTTTTATTTATTTTGTTTTTTAAAATGCTCACGCAGTTCCCAGGTGTCTATTTATTCATGTGTATTTCCAGTAGCTCCCACAGACGAATCACTTCCCCCCGTCCTTTACTTCTCCTGCCTGTATAATGGGGACAGGGACACTTGGCTGTTCTATGCAAAGCAAGCTGAGCTGTAGGGTGTATAAGAGTTGAGTGTTTTTACCATCTAATCGCCAATAACAATCACAGTTGGCCACCAAGCAGCACTTTTCAGCCATCCGTCTCAAGTCCGTTATGAATCCCACTTTGCAGATGGGGAAACTGAGCTGCCCTCAGAAGAACTGACTTGCCTAAGATACAGGCCAGAAGGCAGGGGTGGAGCAGGGAGGAAGAGAGAGCCAGAGCTGCCTCCCGAGAGGCGCATTCTGTGACTGAGAACACAACAGGCCTGATTCACAGTTACTCCAGTCCTGAGCTGGCGGAAGGGATGCAGCAGGAGGACTTTAAGCCACCTGTGCACTCCCACTATTCAGGGCCACGCAGGACCCTGCCGAGCTTCCAGTGTAAATTAAGCAGCTTCAGGACTGTTCGCTTCAGGACTGTAAGCATTTCCTAGTCCTGCCTAACTCCCAGAAAACCCTTCCTCCACCTTCCTGCCTCTCCACTTGCCCAAACCTCCCATTTATCTCTAAACTCATGGCATGTTTGCACTGGGAGCCCCTGGAAGCCAGTGCCTCTTCTTGAATGCCTGGAAAGCACGGAGCATCCTGACAGTCCCACTGCCAATAAACAGCAAGAAAGCAAAGCCCCTAACCTGCACCAGGAAACATACCTCAGAACACACCCACTGTGCTGGCGGAATGGCCTAACCTTCCAACGGGTTCAATGGACAAAGGCTACAGAGGAAAGAACTGCCAGCAATAGGGTTCAATACATCACACATTATTTGATTCAACCTGCAGTAAATGCAACCCAGGACCTCCTAGCCCCCGCATGGAGCGGCTAGCAGGACTCAGGAGACGCTCATAAGCAGATATAAAACAGCAGAAGATCAAAATAAATAGAGAAGAGCAGGAGCAGATCAAAGGGGAAGGAGTTTTTATCTAAGAGGGGGTGGGGAATGTTCCCAGAGTGGATGAAATACTGAAGGCTTTTAAATGCCAACTGTAAAAGCAGAGATGTAGCCTCAAGGATGTGTCGTGCTGGAGAGACAATGAAACAGACTCATCCCTGGTGTAGCCTCCATTGATGCCAATGGACATACACGGAGTTGTCCCAACACTCTCCCTGGCCAAAGGTGGTATTACTATTCATTTGCACTTGATGCCAGGCGCTGTACAAACCCAAATCATCCGACTGGCTCCCTCCTTATCAACTACCTGTTCCTCCCCCGTCCCCAACAGTAATTCTCTCAGTCTGTCTAGATTTGATCACACTCGAAGGCAAAACCTTTAACAGTGACCCTAGCACCTCCCAAATGCATGGAGCATGTGACAGTCAGCTGACAGCGAATGTAAAAGCAGTGAGGTCACTGGGATGCAAGTTGGATGATGCTGGGGGTACAGACTGCTTTGGGGTATGCACTGGAGATGGAAACGGAAGCCTGTGGGTGTGCTGGAATCCATACTTGACAGCACTGCAGGCACTTGGAAGGTGCCAAGAATGCAAGAGTCTTGCTCCATAACTACTTATTTCCAGGACTTAAAGGCTTGAGAAGAATGGGGTGTGCCCTGCTGCAGCCTTAACTGTTACCAAGTGCTGCATGTGTTTGTTAACCCTGTACACCTCAGCACAGCGAATACTCAGCCTCCCTCCCCCTCTGTGCAGGAAGACTCGAGTATACGTATTAGTGCCACAGACAGGAGCCTATAATAGGCTTCAGCACCTTTGGGAGTCAAGAGAATGCTCCTTTCCATTAGCTTTATCCCAGCCAGGCTTTAATGTGAAGGTTCTCCCAATATCTACACACAGTCACACTGGGTCAATCCAGCAAATTGCATTTGTAATGCTATCAGAGCAATTCATTACCGAATACCACTCACACCTTTCAACTAGATTAGCCAGGCTCTGGCTGCAACTCAACTAGACTACAGCTCTAGGTCTACATCTAGTTTTACATCTATGCATCTACATAAAAGCTACCTCTGGGAGATGGGGGTTCTGGCCCTTACCTTTCTGTGAGTGAGTTTTGGCAGCTTTCCCCGGCCGAGAGATGAAATGAGAGTGGATGGATGGCACAATAAATAAAACAGAAAAGTGGAGAGAGTGAGAGAAGGATAGAAATAACCAGGACAGTAACATTTGAATGTCACGGCACAAACAGGCTGAGTTTTAAAGTGATTTTCCAGGATCAAGAGGCCCGTTCCCACCATTCGCAGTACTGTACAGCATCGAACGCATCAGGGTCCCAATCTCGATTGAGGCTGCCAGCAGCGACTGCAGTACAAGTAAGGATGCACAGGCATCCCTCATGTTAATCGGAACAGGAGCGTCTCACAGCGGGGCAAGGGAGGGAGGAGAAACAACGTGCGAGGTGATTCTGCAACCCTTCCGCTGGTGGAGCAGTGCTTATGTCTGGGAGTCGTCCCAGGTTGCCCACCAGGGTATCTGCAATTCACTGAGCAGGCAGCTGGGACATCTCCCCAGCTATAGCCATTGGGAAAGACCATTGTTCCTCCCTGGGTCCATGATTGGAGGCACCGGGAGTGGGAGTCCTTCCACGGCTGGGGATCTGGCCTCTTCCACTGCCTGTATAGTTACTGGGTCTTCCCTGCCAACGCCCCTTCCCACCCCCAGCCTAAATTTCACAGGATGGCACTAGGCCTCCTGTATTAAAGGGGACAGAACAAAGAGACAATCCCTGCCCCACAGCGCTTACATGTCACCCACAATACCTGGATCCTTTCAGGCAACCCGCAGCAAGATGCCTTCCCTGCACAGGGGCTAAAGGATGGCACCTCCCCAACCCTCCTGTTAATCCTGGTGTTCTGACTACTGCTGCAATCTCACTTCCTAAGGACCCGGTGTCGTGCATGCAGAGAGCAAAGGAGGGCGTGGAAGGGGGAAGCATGAATCCATTCTAAGGGAGCAGGCGGATACGGCTGGTTATCTGGAAATGAGTCAGACCTATTTCTGACCCAGGCACAGGAGTAAGGGGCTGGAAACAGAAGCATAAGGCTCCACGGGAAAGGCTGCTCCCAGATCACCGAACAACCCACCCAGACACCTGGGGCTTCTCAAAGTCCCTGGACAGCTGGTTCTCAAGAAAATGTCAGCCCAGACCCCTGTGCTCTGTGCAGTTTGGATCAGCCGTCAATCAGCATTCGGATATTGGGGTGCTTATTCAGAGTGAACCTCTTGCCCCTCACTAGCCCAAACACACATGATCAATCAGAGGGGCAAGATGGCAGCTTCAAGGCTTCATCTCTAGAAGGGAGCTCCCTCAGGTGAGACCCCAGGCCCACTCACCTCAGGTGAGACCCCAGGCCCACTCACCTCAGGTGAGACCCCAGCAGTGGCCCAGGCCTACCCCCCTCAGGCGGGATGCCAGGAGCAGCTGCAGCAATTCTACTGGCCTGGAGCTATCGAAACTTGGCTTCCTGGGAGCCCCAGACCGCAGGTACTTTGATGCATTTGATAGGAAAGTTCCAGTCCCCGGAGATTGGTTTGGGTGCATTATGTCTTGCCCCGCTGCACACTGCCCCTTCCTGAAGCATATTTTAATAGGTTCACTCATGTTTCACTCTCCTTTATTACTGTGCAAATGAGCTCACCAACTGAAGAGTGCTCGATGAAGGGAAAATGGGAGGGCAGCTTTGTTTGTCTCCCTTCGCGTGTAAACAAAGGTCCTTGCTGGTACCCCAGGGCTGCTAAGAGCCAGAGGGATGGAAAACATTCAAGGGGGCCCATATTTTTATACAGCCTTCAGCATAAATTAAAATGGCCCTGGATCCTTTTCTGCCCAGCTAACTTCCGCCAGTTGGGAGAAGCAAACCCCTCTGTATCCGCCCCAAGCCAGGCTAGGAAAAACAAACCCTGTGTCATTCGGGATGGGCTTAATTTGGTTCAGGGAGTTGAGTCCTGCGGAGAGACTGGTGGTAAGTTCGAAAGCACTTTCCAGCCTTAATGGGCCCTGTTTAGTTATCAGAGAGCCCTTCTCAAGTCATGGCAGCTTGACAGCAGGCGGGAAACGGCCCATGCTGTGCAGCTCTAGGGTGGTCACAGACAACAACTCTTCTCTGCGGCCATGTCACATTCACAAATGTCGGCTGCCAATGAAACCTTTCGTTTTCGCTGTGGATTTGTCCACGTGGAGAACTGATTCTGGAACAAGGCAGGGAGTGAATCCAAATAGCTACAGCTATTCTGGAAGAAGGGTGTTCACACCGGACACTACTCTGCAGTGGTATTCCAGTCAATTTCCCCATGTAGACAAGGCCTGCCTCTTGCTGTTTGCAGGTGGGCCCTTCCCAGCTGCCTCACCAGACAGGATGGCTGTGGCACTTCCTAACAATAGGGGCATCTCAAATGGCCTAGAGTTTGGGCTTGTTTCACAGACGCACCTGAGGGTTTATTATTCTTTATCTGTATTATGGTTGTGCTGAAATGCCCCATGGGAGCAACACCAATTTACAGCAGCCGCGAATCTGGCGCATTGGCTCCAATGGAGCAGTGCCAACTTACACAAGTTGGGGATCTGAGCCCACTGATTCCAATGGAGCTGTGCAAATTGACATGAGCAGGGGATATGGGATGAGCTCTATAAACAAATCAGTCCTCATAGCTGGTAACTTTGGGCTTCACATGTGTTTGTCTTTATCCCTTCAAAGCCCAGCTGTGTGCTGGGTCTGCCGCATTTTGCTACTGATCAGGGCACTAAGGCCTTGGCGGCAGCAGCAAGAAGAGGAAAAACTAAAAAAAAAAACACTACCATAGCCATTAAAGGAAACAGTAAAAGAGTGCAATGGCTGCTGTTAGAACGAGCTGAAAGAGACTGAGCAGGCAGGTAATAAGTTCTGGCCTGAGCAGATGGCTTCATTCTGGAACAGGAATGGGTTCCCCCTCCCATACCTGCAAAGTTGTGTCACCTTCTCCTTCAGTCTCGCCATCAGTATATATCACACTCTGCCTTGAGGTCTCCTTCCTCCTGGTCTTCCTCCCACTATAAACCCAATTATAAATATCCTCCTCAGCACAGCTCTCTAAATAAACCAAAGGAACAGCCTGACAATGAGGATTGCTTGAGTGTCAGCATATTAAATTCACTCACTATGGCTAGGAGGACGGGAAAAGAAATCCCACCATTCATTTCTCTTATTGATCTATAATACCACCCCGAACTCTGCCTCTATAGCTATAGGAATGCAGCTCCATGCTTTCCATTCAGCCACCTGACTCAGACAGCACGGAGATTGATTCAACCGCATTCTCTTTTTCTCCTGCTCAAGCATTTATGCTACAGGAGGAGGGGGAATAAATAACATCTTGTATGTTACACATTAATATATATTTTAAAAAGTGTTGGAGGATCAAAAAGGGGATATTGATTAGACAGCAGGACAGGGTAAGAGGAGGTTTCTTTAAGGAGGAAGGCAGTAATTCTGATGCCTATCACGTTGAGGGGAAAACTGATTTTAGAAATGGAGATGGCATAGTGGGTACAGTATCTGGGCACGTTCTGTGCACAGGGTGGATCGTCACCTTTGTCCAGGCAGACATAGCACTGCTCCACTATGCACAGTGCTGAAGCAAATCTGACACGTACATAGATTTGGACCCTAAGAAAAACACTGGGAAGGAAAAGGTCTTAATTTCATCCTGCAGGTGGATATTCTATCTCCTCAGGGCTTCGGGAAGCTGTATTTTCTTGTCATTTTGACGTATAGCTGACAGAACAAATGTAGCACTGCACCACATACAATGGGTCAGGCAAAATTTGAGAGGCGACTTGTTAGGAATACTGGGAGCTCCTTGATTTCATTGCAGCTCTTTAAGAGCAAGGCTGGATGACTAGCAAAGGATGGGACGCATACCACAGGCATATAGCAGGGTGGCTCTTCTCTGGATAGCCCAGATTACAAGGGACAATCCTGACAGATTCACACCTTAAATCAGGTCCTGTTATCCTAGGCCTGGTCTATACTACCCGCCTGAATCGGCGGGTAGAAATCGACCTCTCGGGGATCGATTTATCGCGTCCCGTCGGGACGCGACAATCGATCCCCGAATCGGCGCTCTAACTCCACCAGCGGAGGTGGTAGTAAGCGCCGCCGACAAAAAGCGGCAGAAGTCGATTTTGCCGCCGTCCTCACAACGGGGTAAGTCGGCTGTAATACGTCGAATTCAGCTACGCTATTCACGTAGCTGAATTTGCGTATCTTAAATCGACTCCCCGCTGTAGTGTAGATGTACCCTCAGATCCTTGTCAGCCAGAAGACATCCTGCTTAAGACTGTAAGCTCTTCGGGGCAGAGACCATCTTTTTGTTCTGTCTGTACAGCTCCAAGAACAATGGGTTTCTGGCCCAGGACCATACAGTACAAATAAATAAATACAAACCTTATCAGGCTTGGGTGGGGAGATTATTATTATTAAACAATTCCCATTATTTTCAGTCCCACTTTGCCACTTACTCCTGGGAGACTCACTCACTCCTTTTGGCAACCGCGAGGCAGATTCAACTCGCAATGGAGGCCCAAGAGCTGCTTGTACTAGGAGGTTAGCACTCTGGCACGGTCCCCTTTCAGACCTTGTGCTGCTCACAGCAGGGATTAACTCCCTCCATCTGTGAAAGTCTCACCACCGTCAATCAAAGGAGGCAGGCAGGAAATCATAGGCAACATTCTCCTCCACTCTCCAGAGCAGCAATCAGCGGCAATACGGGAAAAACCTAGCCTCTCTCAAGACACTCTTTCTCTGCCGCCAGCTGTTTGAAATGGCCCCCTGCTCTGGCACAGACAGTTTAACTAATATGCTGACCAAAGGCACCCAGTAAGAGGCCAGATTCATCCCTACTGTGATTATAACTGAGCCCTAGTTTGCCTGCAGACACTAACCCCCAGGAGTTAAATGGAATGGTAGAGAGAAGGCAACAATTTCACTCATCCCAGCCACCATCTTTGGTGGCACACCCCCAACCAGCTTGTCACCATCATCTTTACTGGATTATTTACTGCAGCGCTCTAGGCTCAGCTATCATAGTCCTCTCACAAAACCTACTGCCCCAGGGAGCTGATCGCCTTCCTCATCGACTTCAGCAGGAACAGAATCAGGCCCTAAGTAGGCAATTTCTGCTCCAAAATGAGCATAAAAACCTAATCGCTTCAATTACCCCGACAGCAAAGAAGCTGATGCAGAGTGCTTTGTGGCAATGATTAGCAGCATTTAACAGAGCCATTTATAAACTGACAGCCGGTCACAGCGTCAAGTAAATAATCATAATGTTGGGTTGGTTTCTTTCTTTCTTTTTTTTTTTTTGGTATAAATAGCTCTAACCATCTCCTCGATGCGCTAGTTTAAAAAACATTAAAAGCAAGTGGCCATCAATCTCCCTCTGAAAATGCCACAGCGAGAACAACAAAGCCGGGGCAGGGAAGGGGAGAGCTGGGGAAGGGCGGCATGGGCTGATGGAAGTGATGACTGGAACAGCAGAGCCACCATTAGGACCCTTGGGTGGGAATTCCGAACCTGTAAAGACACCTACCCCTCTCCCGATTACTGGCACATGAGACCCACGGGGGCTTCACTGCAATGGAACTGAACCCATCTAGTGGCCTAATCACCGGACCATCCCTGCTCTTGCTCCTATCTGTACACTGCCATTACACAGCTTCTTGACACACCACAGGAAAAGCCAGGAGCCTAGGGGCCAGCTGGTCTAAGTGGGTCTCTCTCCAAGGATGTCAATTTACACCAGCTGGGAATCCGACCCTGGTTGCGTGAAGCTAATCAGTGCAATGTTGCTGTCGATACCGGATGGCCTAGCTACTCCAGTTGGTCATGAACTGGCTCAAGATTTGGGCTAAGAGCTTTTAACTCAAGACACCCCATCATATGATGGATCTTTTTAAAGAGGACAGGGGTTAGTTAGGATTGCGAAGGCAAATTCAGACTGAGAATGAGCCCCGTGACTATGCCAACAGCACTTCCTACCTCTGAAAACAGACAAATCAAAAGTTCAAGCAACCAGATCTGTTGTTCCAATAAGATACACTAGATCCCCTCTACCCTGCGATCTCCACCTACTCCCCCCTACTTCTGGATTGCACGTTCCCTGGGCTTGTCAGTTGCATAGCTTGTGTCTGCCATGGTGGGATTGTGGAAGCTCAATGCCTCTCAACTCAACTGCGGTGCTGTACGGTACAGGAAGGGTCATGGAGCACCTACCCATGCACTGGGCTCTATGGGCATCACATGTCCCAGGAGCAATCTGAGCATTAGCTTTCAGGATAGACTGACCAGACAGCAAGTGTGAAAAATCGGGACAGGAGGTGGGGGCTTAATAGGAGCCTATATAAGAAAAAGCCCCAAATATCGGGACGGTCCCTATAAAATCAGGACATCTGGTCATCCTGTTTCAGGAGTCCACTGATCTTCTGCTCTGCCAAGTCAGAACCATTGGGCACATCACCACTTGTCATTGAGTCCTACCTCCTGAAGGGCTGAATCAGCAGAGGGCCAGTGGGGTGATTAACATTAGCAAATGCTATGGGATGAGAGTCAAACCCATAGAAATCTTTCATAGAGCGGGGGGAAAAGGAAAGCGGGAACAGGAAAGAAAAGATATACAGGAGCATCAAAAACACAAACAGAAAGAGGAGGAGAGATGAGGAAAAGGAACGAGTTGAGATGAGGCTAGAAGAAAGAGGGGAGATGGGGATAAAGGAAAGCAAGATACAGAGACGGTGATAGATCAAGGCAAGGGATAGCTGCTCATCCTCCCCGCTCCTTTCTCCCTTCAACTCGGATGTGAAACCCCTCAGTGCTGCCCTGGAGATTGGAGGGAGACCAGCCATCTAACCACCCACTCTCCCATGAATGCCACAGCATGTTCAGCCCCTGCACCACTCCCACATTTCATTTTAATTTTAGCAAATATTTCAGAAGAGAGAACCCAGAACTCCAGGGATTTAGCTGCAGCCCGTACAATGGAAATTCACAGAGCATCGCAGCATATTGCTCATTACAGATCCGCGAGTCACTGTCTCCGTAACAGAGAGGAGGCAGAGTAAAGGTCATTAGATCCATGCATATTTAATTCTTGCTGCTTGTAGACTAGCATTAAGACATACCTTGGCTTTATTGATTGTGCAGTGGAGAGCATTGTTTTCTTGGTCGTACAGCAAACTGAAATCTAGTGTTCCCAGCGTCGCTGAAAAAGACAAAAGAGCCTTGTTAACTTGAGCTACCCAGCAAATGCTGTTTTTACTCTCACTAAATGGGAATAAAGTGGAGGGCTGCTGGAGAAAGGGACCCAGGAAGATGTGAAAGATTCCGCTACAAGCCTGGTGTGAAACAGCCTGTAAACTCAGGGCCTGATTGTCAGAGGTGCTGACCAATCCTAGGTGCCACTGAACTCACCATGGGTGCTCAGCACTTTTGACAATCGGACCAGACACGTACAACTCCAAGGAGCAATTCACAAAACTCCCATTGGTTTCAATGGGACCAGATTGGACACTAGCACATGCATCACTAGAGAGACGGATGCTTTCAGCCACCCATGCCCAGGGCCATGGACATCCTCAACTGGGTCTAGGAAACTGAGCTCCCGCTCTCATGAAGCGGGCTCCCGTACAGGATGGCTGGTCACCCCTGCTGGACTAGGAATAAGTCCCGACCCTTCTCTCCTGTAACACTGCGTATTATGGCACAAGTTCAACCCACGCCAAGCGGGCACAGGACCCCTCCGTCGTAATGGGAGCTCCACCCACCTGTGCCATGGCTGAATTCGGCTAACATAATGCAACTGCTAATTTTCCACCCATTTTATTCCCCCCACTCCTGGCAGCCTTCAGCTCCTGCCACCCTAATTCTACTCCTCACTCCCCCCCACAACAGCGCCCACCTCCCTCACCCCCCACCTCGGCAGGCTCCAGTCACCCTGCAATCCCACTCCTTGGCAGGCTTCAGCTGTCACCCTCACCCCACCTTCCTCCCAGGCTCCAACAAGGAGCCAGCTCCCCTGCCTCCCGCAATCCCATGTTCCACCCAGCTGCACTCCCCCCAAGGGGAGGCTTCTGTGCAGGAGGCAAAGAGGGGAGGCACCCTGCTGGGATCCCCCCACCTTACTGCAGTGTCATGGGGAGAGAGGGCAGCTGCTGCTGAGCTCAGTGGCGGGGGCAGCTCTGCCGTGCCCTCACTACTGGAGGGTGCCCTGCTCAGAGCAAACAGGGACTGCGGGCAGCAGCTACCACAGCCCCTTGCTCGACAAACAGACTTTAACGGCTGAAGCAGGAACTGCAGACAAAATCCCCGTGGCCGCTGATTGCCAGGCAACTCCCAGACCATGACAGTCTTGCTGTTACCGCGAGTGCCATGGGAACTGGCTCCAGCCCTTGACAGGACACCGGATGTACTTTCAATTTAGGTCAAGGTGCCTGGATATTACAATGCAGGACAGCTAGTGAACACGCAAGACAACAACAAACAATCATTCCCAACTCATGGGAGTCGGTGGGCTAGCAAGCACACCCTTCCACCCTCAGGGAAAGAACTATGTGCTTTACCATTGCATCGCGAGGGCTGGCAGTTTGCAATTGACCAACAGCTATGGGAATTTGCTTGCCTTGTTTGGCCCCAAGCATTCCTTGCCGCTGAGAAAATGGGAGACCAGCTGATAAAACCGCAGAGCTGTCATTTGCAATCGCTCAGAATAATGAGTGAAACCCAGAATAACCTTGGCTGCACAGTGGCTTCAACAGTCGGTGTAGCAGATGGATGCAAACTAACACCCATGACAGCGACTGCCTTTGGGGGTGCCCGATCCTGCTCTCACTTCCCCCTCCCTTTGCAACCTCGCTGACCTCATCTACTCCAACAAACACGTTCTCGCCAGCCACCTCCTAATACTGCTCTTTTTCCATCTGGGTTTGCCATCGCTGGGGCCCATGAAAAGAAAATCACTAAGGTTTGTCTACACTGCATCTGGGAGCAAGCCGCCTGGCCCGGGGCCATAGACTTGTGCTAGCAGGGCTCCCGCTAGCATGCTAAAAATAGCTATGCAGACATTGTGGCTCGTCTCCCCAGGCTTGGCTCCAGCCCGAGCCACAACTTCTACATGCTAAAAATGGCTGTGTAAGGCAAGCCCTGCCAGCACAAGTCTGTAGATCCGAGCCAGAGGCTTGCTCCCAGACGCAGTGTAGACATACCTTCAGGGATCAGGCCTGCACAAGGGGCCTTAGCTGCATTAAGGGTGCTGTTGCCTTGACCACTGATCCCCATTTTATCAACCACAAGCGGCATTAGGAACCAGCAACGGCAGCAAATGCCCAGCAGTGCTGATAAATGGACAATCTCCTGGCTTCTCCGTCATGCAATCCAAAGCCTTCTCCTTCTATAAGGTCCGAGATCTCCCAGTCTTTAGGGAGAGGTTCTGTTCCAGGCCTGTCTCTAGACAGCAGCTTTCATGTGTTGAGATTTGCAGGGTGTGGCTCTTGGATCACCGATTACTGGCTCCCAGGGGCAACGATAACTGCAGGGGATAGGTAAAATCCAGAACAGGCATGAGCAGCGGCAGCTCCAGGGATTTCAGTAAGGCTCTTTAGTGCGGTCAAGCAGCTCTCAGCACAAGCCCATGTATGCCTGTGCACGTGTGTGCATAGAAGCTAAACCCCCCTTTGCACATCCCCCTTCCCCCAGTCCTGAGGCCACCTGAGAGCTGGGCCAGTTTCCAGGGTAAATTAGAGCAGCCAATGGGTAACCACATTGCTTACAGCCCTAAGGTGCTGTTCTGACAGCCAGGGCTAGCCAGAGGATAAGGATGCCCTGGCCTCACCCCCTTTTCCCAGCCACCCTGTGCCAGTGGAAGGGAGGGAGGGCCCTAAGGGTAGATACAGTGGCTTCATACCACCCGAGGATTCCCAGAGGCTGGGGCGACCTGTAGCCAATCCTCTGGGGTTAAGGCCGCTCAGGCACACCAGCCCCAGCGTAGTCCTAGTGTGCAGAGGGGGGCCCAGGTCTGAATGAAGCCGGGCATCTGGGAAAGCTGCCCTGCACACAGGGGTAACATTGCTGGGCATTTCTGTGCCGCTGTGCTCCCAGATTCCAACCCAAACACCACGGTTCCCACTTTAATTCTGCAGAGCCAAGAGGCTTCGATAAGCATTTGAGAGTCTGAGAGCTCAGCACAGCCAAAGCTCTCCAGTTTCCCAAACACTCTGTGCTCTATTTCATCCAATCTAATCTCCTCTATCGGTCTAGCTATCTATGAACCCCTCGTGCTCCCATCACCCGAGTCTAGTTTCTCTCACTTTGAGGTTTGTCCTGGGGAAAGATGTCCCACAGATTTCTGGGCAGCTAATGGGTAATTATGGTACAGTGAATGGGGGGTAATTTTCCCCCCAATCCGTTCAGTGAAAGTTTTGTTCTGCAAAATCCAGACTGGAATTCCTGGGATCTGGAGGTCATTTATCCACATCTCCAAGCTGGGAGGGTTTGGATAAACCGTTCTGATTTTGGCCCATCACTAGAATAAATAACTATCCCCGGGTGAGTTTTCGGAGTGCTCCTGCCATACAAACCTCCCATGCACATGCTCTCCAGCCCTAGGCATAGGAGATGCACTTGAATCTCTGTACCTTTCTGGTCCCTGTAAGGCTCCTCCTGGCCTGTCTCCCCCAAACCAAGTCTCTTTCAGGCCCTCCCCTCAGACCACAGTTTATAAATTCAAAACACCCAACACAGCTATCCCCTCTGAAACACAGGGGCTCAGAGACCTTGCCCTATGCAGCCCTATCTGCTCCAGGGCCAGCCACAGAAGCAAACCTCCCTCCAGCAGCTCCCCCTTCAACTGAGTTCTCTCAGCCCTTTATAGGGATCACCTAACCCGGGGTGCGGGGGGCAATAATTTTCACAGGGGGGCCACTCCACGAATTGGGGTAAGTTATCACGGGCTGCACATTTCTACTATATAAATGGAGGGGGTGCAGGGGCTGGGAGGGAGTTTGGGTGCAGGAGAGGGCTCTGGGCTGGGGCAGGGGGTTGGGGTGCAGGTGGGGGTGCAGGGGCTGGGAGGGAGTTTGGGTGCAGGAGAGGGTTCTGACCTGGGGCAAGGGGTTGGGGTGCAGGAGGGGGTATGAGGTGCAGGCTCTGGCTGGGAGGCGTTCACCACAGGCAGTTCCTGGCCAGCGGCATAGCAGGACTCAGGCTGCCTGCCTGCCCGCCCACGCTCCGCACGGCTCCCAGAAGCTGCTGCGGCTGGCTGCTACTGGCACGTCTCTGCATGCCCCTTGGGGGGAGGAGGGCAGCAGGTCTCCATGCACTGCCCAGGACCGCAAGACCGCTCCCGCAGCTCCCGTTGGCTGGTTTCCAGCCAATGGGAGCTGTGAAGACAGTGCTGGGGGCGGGAACAGTGTGCGGAGCCGCCTCCCTGACCCCCCGCTAGGGGCGCGCAGAGACGTGCCAGCAGCAGCTGGCCGCTTCCGGGAGTGGCTTGGGGCCTCGGCATGCAGGCAGCCTGCCTGAGCACCCCACTGCGCTGCGGGACTTTTAGCGGCCCAGACTTGGAGATTGCGAGGGGGCAGAGGAGGCCAGACAGAAATGTTAGACGTGCCAGATCTGGCCTGCACTCCGTATTTTGCCCATCGCTGACCTAACTCCTTCCTAGCTCTGGGTCTGATAACTGAACAGGGCTGGCTGGCCCCAGGTACCCTGGCCCTTAGAGGGGTAGGCACCCCATGACAGTCCCTTCCAAGCAAGGTAAGCAATGGGGAGGAGCCACACAATGTGGGGCTAATATCGGGTATGTTTTAAACACCATGATGTGTCCATACCTTTGGCCTATCAAGCCATCACAGATTGTTTAACCGAGGCACATTATAATTCTTTTCCACATTTTACAGAACAGGCACTGAGACGTTAAATGACTTGTCCCAGGTTGCACAGTGAGCCTGTGTCAGAGCTGGGATTACAACTCAAGTCTCCCAGTTCCGATTCCCAGGCTCATGCTGTAAACACTAGACCACGTTGCCACCTTCTACTACTCGGCCTAACAGCACCACCGATCCACTCGTCTCCCCAAGAGGAAACAGACATTCAAAGCACAGTACCACCAAATAAATAGCACCATGAGGTCCCATAATCAGTGCCTCTCAGATCAGACTCAATTAGTTTACAATATATTTTTCCTAACTGTCCACCCCAGCAGCTTAGCTTAGCTTAGTCCTTTAGAGGACTCGTGTTAAAGAGCTTGTGACTGTCTTGCTAGCTAAGGAGTGGGTTTTCCAGACAGCAGCACCAAGCATGTTCTGCTGCAGGGGCTGCACTCTCTCTGTGATATCAGTAACAAGACCTTAATTGACTTCAAGTGGCTTTGGACTGGGCCCTAGCTGAACGCAGGGAAAAGATTAAAAACAAGGGGGAACTGACTATGCTAAAACAAGTTAAATTTAGCAAAACAATCAGAGGAAAGCGTTTGAACAGCAGCATTAATAATGATGAGATGGGGAAAATGATGAATAGGCTTTAATGGGAACAGAATAACGTCCTGTGTTGTTGTTGTTTTTAAACTCTGACTCCGTGTGGTGCCTTGGTTTGGAGTCGAGGCGGGTCCGAGGGCACAAAGGAAATCAGCGTTCCATTCAGAGCTCCATCCGGATTTCAGCACCTGTGGAAATTGCAGAGGGTGTTTGCCTTGGTGTTATTTACACCGCTGCTCCTTTAAAACAAGTCAGAGCCAGATGGGCTGGCTTAGCCACACTGCTCCGTAGTGCCACATGGGAGATGCAGGTTTGATCCCCCATGCTGGTTGCTCACAGACTGCTTTTCAGGGGAGCTGAGCCTGTAATCCTTGAGAGAACGCTGTGATTTGTTTACATGGGGTCACCCAGATGGTTGTTTATGTAGGGCCAGCAGTTTTGTCTGGCTCTTGTTCATTCTCTTTGGAAACATTTGCATTCTCGTGCCCTTTTTCAGGCAGGTTGTAGGCTTCGTACCCTACAGCTACCAACATGGACGCTTGACCCGTCCCTGTCTCTGTTTCTTTACTTGATTGTCATGTCAACGTCATCAGCAAATATAAAATTCCATGGGCCAAGTTCTCTGCTAGCTGTTGTGAGGTGATGTAGCTCCACTGATTTCAGTTTACACCAGCAAAGAATTTGGTCTCAAATTCTTTTAAAGAAGTCTATCCAGTGTCACCCCCAAGATCCTCCTTCTTCCCCACACTCCTGACTCTCTCACGCTAAGACGGAAAGTCTACTTCTCTCCGTACCTTGTGTGACAAGTACGAGGCTCCCACATGGAGACTTTTTCCCCACAACTGCTGCTAAGTCTCATGTACATCCGGCCTGGATGCCAGCATCTTTTACTCCTTCCTGATGCCACTGGGGCACGGTGAAGTGGGGGCTTGTGTGTAGTTCAGCTTGCCGAAACAGCAAGAACCGAGAGCAATTAGCGCAACGAAGTAATTGTGCATGCACATTGCACAACCACGCCCCCTTGGTACAGTTCTCTGCCTGGCCACTGAGCCTAAGAACTGGTCAGGTGCAACAGTAATTACAGCTTACTGTGCCCACAAAGGCATCCCAGTCACTAACATTGAAATGCAGCCACCTCTGGGGTGAAGGGGGGGATCTTGAATGAAAGGATCACACTCTGCAAGGTCCCCTCAGAAGGCCATACACACTGTTTGCCGAGTGCTCACTTCATCTCTCGTGGAAAGATGAAGGGCTGAGCCAGTGCTGCTGAAATCTGAACTCGTGTCTCCATAGAATTCCAGCTAACCTGATAGCCTCATCGATTTCAAAGCCACAAGTATCTTTACGACTGTCTAGACTGCAGAACACAAGCTAAAGAATTTCACACAGTGCATCAGTCTGCTGCATGCAACAGATGCAGCTACTGAATAAGCCACACACTCTCCTGGGGAGCCAGGATTACAACCCACCTTCTTCTGCTCCAAACACACACGTCTCTACCCCTTAAGCTAGAGAAGACTGCCACAGATTTGGCTCACTAGCCTGCCCCATCCCTGCCACACACCAGGTAACAATACGTCCCTGGCTGTTATTTTAAAGCAGAACCTGCACTGTACGATAACTAATACCTTTTCCCTTTCCAAGGATGTTCTGCCTCCCATGTTGGAGCCCTGAAAACCCTGCCCCAACCCCATTACCCTGATTTACATCCTCTGGAGGAGGAGGTGACCCACACTGCAGCTATAGGCACCGTTCCCTTGGGTAAATGAAGAGTGGAGATTACCATCAATACTGCTCCTGAATCTTCAGAGGGCTACAACACAGATGAGAGATTAGAAACAGAGAGAGATGGCTGCTGAGCTTGGAGAGAGGAATTCATTCCTGCTCTTAGTATTATACCTTTTGCCCTGAAGGAAGCAAACAGTGCGTGGCCCTGCCGTAGTGTCATTTGCTATTGCAGGTTTTAATGGCTCCAGATCCAGAATAATTAGCACTGCTGTGAATGCCACTCAGGGCGGTGGTTGTTCTTAATAGGACAGAGGCAGGTGCACTGTGGGCAGCAGTGTCCATTGCCTCAAGGTGAAATGTGCCGCTCTTGGGCTTCAACATGCACCTGCTGCCAGGGATCTTTGCAAACACCACGAGGCTCCAAGCAAACAGAGCTCCAATAAATAATTTTCAGTCAGGAGGAGTCTGGCATTTCCCCACATGAGAGACAAGCAACCTATTAAGACGGACTTGAAATTCTGCCGAGCCGCTCTGTTAAGAGAACCAAACTACTGTTTTCCATCTTGGTAAGATGGAAAGGATGCTCTGCACCAGAGACCATGCCTTGAAATATCCCTGTCCATGCACTGACTGTCCATGTATGTAGGATCAGATCTGTTCCCACATACATATACTGGAAATAACTCCACAGTAGGCTGAAATAACTGCTCCACACACCTGCTGTAATTTTCATCATTCTTGGCATAAACAGAATGCACATTTGTATATTAACCCCTCTGGCCAAATGATCCACCAATGGGCACTATTCTCGCATCCTGCTGGGCCGCAATTTAAAACTAAACATGAAAAAGATATAAATATTTTTGGGATTAAATAAATAAATAAAAACATAATATATTTTAAACAAATCAACATTCGCCTGCAATACTTGCAACCAAGATACTGCAGCACCAGTAAAGTGCATAAGAACTTGAAAGTAAAGCTGACAGGAAACCAAAGTGACAATGACTGGCCCAGTTTCATGGTCCCAGATGAGTGGAATGCAAAAAACAGCAAACAAACAGCATGACTGGTGAAAAGCAAATTGGATTTTTAAATGCCTTTCTCTTCGGATGATCTGATGGATTGTCACTAACCGAGAGCTGGACATTTGTCCTTTACAATACGTATAGAATATTCAGTAATTGGCTTAATCTGCTGCAGGGGAAGTTTAAATTAGATATTAGGAAAAAAGCTTTTTGACTCTAAGGATAGACGCACTGGAACAGGCTTCCAAGGGAGGTTGTGGAATCCCCATTATTGGAGGCTTTTAAGAACAGGTTATACATTTGTCGGGAATGGTCCAGGTTTACTTGGTCTTGCCTCAGGGCAGAGGCTGGAATAGGTGACAGTCCCTTCCAGCCCTACATTTCTAGGATTCTATGGTTATCCTAAGATGTCCCTTTAAAACAGTCCTTCAGAGCACTCAGAACCATCTCTCCTACTCCAGCCAAATGAAGCCCTGGATTCTAGCACTTTCACTCATCCCCTAACAATATTTTCCAAAGTACAGCAGAGCCTGCCAGCAGTCCCTCAAGTTCAATAAAGTTTCTTTCAGGTCACAAGTTCAAAGGGACATGAACTCACCAGCAGGCACGTCTTCTGTTTGTGCATTGCACACGCACATCTACCCTTTCAAACTCCACCCTCTGATCTAACACCACACCCGATCAACAAATTGAATTGCACAGCTGTTTCCCAGGTAACAGCACCCTCAACATCACATAATGGAAAGCATCGAAACCAACACGCAAAGCATTTTAAATAAAATTACAAGATTCAGTGACTGGAAGATGAAGTTAGACAAGTTCAGGCTAGAAATGAGGCACACATTATCAAGTGAGGGTAATTAACCATTGGAGAGCAATTAAATTAGGGAGGTGGTGGATTCTCCATCACTTGAAGTCTTTAAACCAAGATCAGATGTCTTTCTAAAAGACTAGCCTCGTCTGGGCTAGTTTGCATTGGAAAATGGAAGCTATGTCTCTCAGTTTGCTGCTGGGGTTCCTGTTTACCATGGAGGATTCAGCTAATTATAGACACCCTCAATTGCAGAATAATTAGTGTGCTTCCAACCCCACTTTTATTCCAGAATAGAGTATCCGTGCAGGGAGTTTGTCTGGAATTGTTACTGCAGAATAGCCCTAAATCAGTATAACGTACACCAGAGAGCTTGAAGAAGATGCAAGTTAAAGCAGGATGAGGGCTAAATTACATCACCTTGCACACTATTTCTGAATTCGGCCCATAGAGTCTAGTTATAATCTAGAGAATTTAACTTCCCCATATCATACATTGCCTCACTGCCAACTACAGGTGGCTGCATTTCAGGAGCAGGTAAGTGATCTCTGCATATAGTTTGTAATGCATGTTGGGATCCTGGAGATGAGGAGTTATAGAAACATAAGATCATTATTATTCAGATGCCAGAAAACGGTGGGCTCCATCCAAGTCTTGCACAGCCCTCCAAGCTGTGGCTATAATTAGTTGAATCCTCCATGACAAACTGGCATTCCAGCAGCAGATTGAGAGACACAGCTCCCATTTTCCAATGCCAACTATCCCAGCTGCTAAAGCCAAGTCAGCCGAACTTGACAAGTTTTCAGTTCACCTTAGGTGTTAAAGAAATCTCCCAGAACTGGAGTTTGCTTATTTCCATGTGTTTGCTGAGAAGGCCCCTTAATCATTCATTTGCTGAGATCCCTGAATTCTGATTGTCCTGAGCTCAGCTAGAATAGTTTAATCTCATGAAGGGAACTTTTAGCCTGATGGCTTCTGTGATCTAAAAAACAAATTATAGGCTTGGTTTGAAACCTGATTTTGGCCAGGAAATGAACAAACCAATCATCCTCCTAGAACGACTCTTCGCCCTCAGGTGCTGCCGAGCACAGAAATCCTAGTTCCAGCAAGGCAAACAAAACATAAACCAAAACACTGAAGCAGATGCTCATATGTTTCTGCATTTCTTTTAATAAACAAGTGAAGCGCGCTGAGAACTGCAGCCTATCTCCTTGGTGGAAGAATCTGGCCTCCTCTTTATCATGACTAATGAGATCGGCACTTACTGCAGAGTGGGGACTGAAACTTTTGTTTGTAACCATTCAGCACTACTGTTCCATAAAGTTTGTCAGCAGACAAGTTGCAGTCTACATCCTATAGCCCCTTTGCACCATTCAGTTAGTTCTAAGAGGAGGCAGCATGACCTCACGGACAGAGCACTGGACTGGGAATCAGAGACTTGGGTTCTATTCTGCTCTGCCGCTGGTCTGTTGGGAGACCTTGGGCAAGTCACTTCACCTCTCAGTTTCCCCATCTGTAAAATAGGGCTAATAATACTAGCCTCTTTTATAAAGGGCTCTGAGAGCTACAGATGAAAAGCTGGGTGAAGACGAGAGATAGATATTATCACATTACTAATGTGCTTGGCCTTAAAAGTCAAACTCTTATGTGAAAAGCAACAGAGGGTTCTGTGGCACCTTTAAGACTAAAACAGAAGACTTCTGTTAGAAAGCTTCTGTTAGTCTTAAAGGTGCCACAGGACCCTCTGTTGCTTTTTACAGATTCAGACTAACACGGCTACCCCTCTGAAACTCTTATGTGGTGATTGATAATGGGATAGGGAACCTTTTACCTCAAGGCTGGTCAGAGGTCTCAGCAGTTTCTGGCAGGCAGCTGTCCATATTGGCATCTTTGTTACAGGTCAAACTGGCCTGCAGATCATCCTCAGACTCCAAACCTTTTAGGGCCTGATCTAGCTCTTGCTGGAGTCACTGGGAGTCTTTCCATTGACTTTAAGATTCCCCCATTGTTAACAATGACCATGTCAAAGCACAGGTGACAATCTAAAAACAGCCTTTGCTCTAGAAATGTTATCATTCAGATTGAACAGCTGTTAGAGGCCTCAGCTGAGAGCTGCATCCGGTTGGGATGCCCAGAGACCCAAGAGCTTACAGTCTACACAGACAAGCCAGGCTAAGAGTGGGAGAGGAAACAGCAGCACAGAGAGCTGAAGTGACATGCCCCAGGATGCAGCAGGTGAGTGGTGGAGCTGGGAATAGAACCCAGGTCTCCTCTCTGCCAACCCAATTTGCCACCCACTGGGCTACACTAGTTCTCTGCCTTCTGTGAGAGTCATTCATCCTGACAGATCCAGCTCCCCTGTTCCACCAATGTATTTAAGCATTCACAAGATACCGGTCACCTTATTAGCACCAGCTGTCTGTGTGTTCCTTCCCCATCCATACCCAATTTCACTAGCTGGGCTTCCCTGATATCAGGTGCTGAATCAGTTGTTTCCTCTGGGGTTCCCACAGCCCTTCCCACTCATTGCAAAGAACTCCTTTACCCAGCTACTCAAAGTCAAAGGTCTGGAGCAGTCCACACAGCCAGCCCCACTTACCAGAACTCTCATGTATACGGGATCCTCTTTGTTGGTGGGGTGGGGGGGAGACCCACCACAGAGAAGTCCCTGGAAGGTTAATTAAAGATAGTTATCCCGTTTCACTGGCTGTGGCTATAGGTCTGTCTGGTGACATCCAGTTGTATTTGTTTCGGGCTCTTAACAGAGGAGCGCAAATGCATTATCATCTTGTCTCACATGTCAAGACACAAAGAGCTAGTATACCCACAGGAAATTACTGAATTTTATATGCCTGACGCCAAAACATGTTGGTATAATTAATTTAAAGAATCCTCCATGAAGCATGTGTTTAGTCTTTGGATGGCTATTTTCCCCTTTTTACTGGGGTTTCTATGATGGTAACATCGCACAAAGGCTGGAATAACACAGCAGTCTTCATCTACAGAGAGGCTCAGACTGGAGCACAGCCCCCACATTTTGGGAGTGCAGAGGGGTAAGAGTCAAACTCCTCTCCCTAGGTCAGAACTTGACGCTAAGGATCCAGACCCTCCCCCCGGGATGCAGACCATTCCCATGAAAGGGTATGAGTGTGCAGCTCTAAAAGGTGCACATGAGAAGGACTCTGTGAAAGACCCCTTAATGCCTCCACCCTCAGCTTGTCTACACTACCGCACGGGGTCGATCTAAGATACGCAATTTCAGCTGCGCGTCTTCACTGCGGTAAGTCAACAGCTGACGCTCTCCCGTCGACTCCACTTGCGCTTCTCGTTCTGGTGGAGTACCGGAGTAGACGGGAGAGCACCTATACTAGACATGATAAATCAACCCCCTGCTGCCCACCAATCCGGCAGGTAATGTAGACAAGCCCTGAGAAAAGGACTTTATAATGGACAGGATTACAGTTCTTGTAATTATATGTTTACTTGCAGTATATTATTCAGCCACTAGAGGTCTCTGTGTGTTGTACAGAGTTCCAACCAGGGTGTGGTCCCTGGTAAACAAAGGAGAAAAAGCTGGAACTCAAGCTATGTGGGTATCTGTTTGTTTGTGTCTGTAGCTGTTTCCTTTAACAAATACCTGCTGTTTCAGAAAACATGTGGATTCCATATATCATGACATGGTGCCAGAAGTAAACTTGTGAAAGACTGAGTGTTCTTGACTACAAACAAGATGCCTAAATTTGTTGAGCTGGAGTGTCTAAACTTTACCAGACCCGCAGAATGGCCAGAATGGAAGCAGCATGACACATGCTTTCAGGTGACCATCAAGCTCAGAAGAGAGAAAGGTGGCTTCCAGGTGAGCTCTCTCATTTATACATTGTGTAGAGAAGCTGAGTACGTTTTCAGCACTTATGTGCTTGAGGAGCAAACACAGCTGAGGGACTGAGAGACAGTCCTTAAGAAGTCTGGTGGTTGCTTTGTTGGCTGAAACATACCGTCATCCAGGAAAGGACTTGTTTTCACCAGTGCTGTATAGAGCCCGGAGAATCAGTCAAAGCATTTGTTAGAAGTCTAGTAGGAGTTAGAGGAAGACTGGGAATTTGAGGCCAGTAAAACTGAGCACATTTGGGACAAAATCATAGCTGGCATTTCTGATAAGGACTCAGAAGATGCCATCAAATTTAGATCTCATACGAGAGAACGCAATTGAGATGCCTCTGCACTCAAACTATTCAAAGCCAAGAGACGACAAATGCACTTGAGGGAGTCACTTATAAATATTCCCAACCCAGCAATGGGAGCAGATGATGCAAACGTTCACAGCCAAAATACCTACACCACAGACAAGCAGCAGGCAATGCACAACATGCACTCAACCTCAGTACTTCCACCCCTTTTTTTCAAGTCACCTTTAAGTGATGGGCCTTCATATATCAGGACCTGCAGCAGGATTCCTCTATTTCCTGAGGACAGAATTAGAGTCCAAAGCCTATCAACTCTAATGGAAAGACTCCCAACGGCTATGTAGGCTTTGAATGGGGCCGTTAGTGAAGCTAAGCAGAATTCTTGCTTGCTTTATTATTTTTTCCCCGATTCTTACCAAGCTTCACATTTGAGATGAAAACTAGGATGGTGCTTTTAATTTGAAAAGCAAGTTTCTCAAAGATGAAAGGACAGCAATTAGACCAGAAACACTCCTTACTAGACACATTTTTAAAAGTTCTGGGCTATTCCTGGCACTGACCTTTAAACATACAGACCACAAATAAAAAAATTAAAATAAAATAAAACAGGCCTCCGTAAGGAATTATAAAACTGTCACTTACAAATCTCAAGACAATAGCCAGGATACATTATTACATTATAATTCTGCTCCTATGATAAAATAACCATTAGGAGACCTGAACTCATTAGCAGGTTTTGACCCTTTTTCCATCTATGAACTATGAAAGATTGATGGGAAGGTGCTAGCCAGGTTTGGCATTTAAAAGGGAGATAAATCTGATGTGTACAGGAACATGGTCTCTTTTATTGACGGTCCTTGGACGTTAGGATTAATTCAACAGGCCACACAATTATTACAGAGTGGAATAAAATGCTGATGGAGCTCAGAACCTGGCCTTGAGATACCTCTCATCTGTTTTGGAACCGACCAGCCAATGAGGTGTCAGGGAGCGGCAGTGTATATGGCTATTATTGGCAAAGTCCAGAGAAACTGTTTATTGCTGGCATTTCCTATCAGCACGCTGAGTGACTGAGAGGCTGAGGCGGGCGGCTTCTATTTATACCCTCTGAATGAACAGGCAAATGCAACGATAAATCTCTATTTGTCTCCCAAGCTATTAGGGCCTCAGTTTATGAGGGATGACAGAATGCATGGGCGCTTTCAAACAGCTTGCACTGGGTCAACAGGTCAGAAGGGTGCAAGGGCACTAGAATAGTGCCAGAGTCAATTCAAGCTAGAGATTGCCACAGAATTGAGATCTGTATCTTGAGCATCCCAAGGGAAAGGGGCAACAGTTCTGACCCACCTCAGTCTAGACATTCAACAGGCCCTCTACTGTCCTGGGACCAAAATGCCTCCCTTGCCATATAAATCAGGTTCCCTCTTGCTGTACAATGCCAAAGAAGAGCTCAGTGCAGCACAAAAGCTTGTCTCTTTCACCAACAGAAGTTGGTCCAATAAAAGATATTACCTCACCCACCACCTTGTGTCTCCAATACCCTGGGACCAATACAGCGACAACAACAAGGCAAACAAAACGTTTTACACGTCAACTGGCAGCACTGTGGTTCAACCTTCTCTAGGATAAACAGCAGCTAACCAGGCACCACATCGGGCAGAACTGATCGGCTAACCCTGGCCATCCAGCTGGACACGGATAGGCATCATACTGGGTATCTCATTACCAGAGAGACAAGGGAGTTCAGAGAAGAGCAAATGAAACAATTAAAGGGCTACAGGGCTTGACTGCTTAGGAAAGATGGAAAGAACTTGCACAGGTGTAACTTGGCTTAAGCAGCAACCAGCAGGAGGATATTAGAACCATCTCAGACTATCTGCAGGGTGTCCATGACACAAAGGAAGAATTATTTAGCCCAGTGCAAGGTGCTGACATTAGAAGCAATGGGAAGCTATTCAGCAAAGGTGAAACATTCCTGACGGTGATCTAGTCCGCTGTGGAATAGTTCCCTGGTGGGATGCAGAAGCAGCCCTATTGTTTGGGTGACTGGACCAAACTTTAGCAAAGCAACTGTAAGGAACAGTCTTGCTCCAACTAATGGGGAAGGAATTTATCACTTGAGAGGGGCTCCCTCCCATTCCTACGAAGCTTCACATTTCAGGGACTAATGACTATTGGGGGAAAAGCCCACAAGGTTGTGTGGTGGAGAGAAGGGAGGTGTGTACCAAAAAATGCTATAGAACTAATTACAAGGGAGCCTGTAAACTTTAAGTCCCTACACTTATCAGCATTACTGCTCCCAAGATAATCTGCTCATGGATTTTGTGCCAGGCAGATCACAGGAGCCATGAAAAGACTGCCAGGGGATTGGCTGGATTAGCTCGCCCTCAGAGAAAGCACAGGTTCAGTAACCTTCTTCAGAAGCTGGGTTTTTTTAAATGCACTATAAAAGATGGGTCCCTGTTCTGCTGCTGCTTTAATTCCTCCCTGCATTGGAACTAATTTTTAAGGCCTCGAAAAGCAACAAGTAAAGCTGTGTATTTAGAGCCCCATCCAAAATGTCAGTGCATGACTCCTCAGAAGGAATGGAGATAATTTACTGCAATTTCAGCCAAGTAATACCGAAGATCTCTTCAGCAGGTAGAGGCTCAGGCGCTCTTACCTCTGTTTGTAATCTAATTACAGCAAGTCAAGGGCTTTTGGGGGGTGAGATAATGCTACATTCTGAATCAACTGCACGCTGCGAGCTGACATGTAGGTGCATTAGTATATCCGTTGCACACCCACAGATTTTTTTTTACAGCTGCGAAGCCTGATTCGCCTCAGCTTGCATTGGTGTAAATCAGGAATAAATCCATGGAAGTTAATGGAGTTACAATGTGTAATCCAGCCCAGCATTACTAGTGATGACTGAAGACCTGACTCCTCTCTCCACAGCAGCTGTGATTACAGTCAGAACAGTAACACCCTAGACATCTATAGCGCTTCTCATCCAGACAGGAACCAGACTGAAGTATAAAGGGAGATCTCTCCAGCCTAACAGTGACCGCTGCGCTGCACGGTCTCACGTTACTCGCTGCGGGTCAGTGGTGGGTAAGGGAGTGAGAACACAGTTTGCATATGACACTGCAACTAACACGTCTGCCTTGGTGAAGAGTGTCAGAGGACTTCTGGGGACAGATCCTGCAAGGTGCTGAGTGTGCCCACAACACCTCTACACCTTGATGACCATAAGCAGTCAGGGCCTTAAGGTGGGACTCATCATTGGTCTATCTGCTCCTGTTGAAGTCAATGTGAGATTTAGCATTGACTCCAAAGGGGGGAAGAGTTAGGCTGAAACGGAGTGCTTTTGAAAATCCTGCCCTTCAGACTATCCAAGAGCCCCACTAGCACTATCCTAGGGAATGGGTTCCGCATGGATTCAGAGGACAAGACCCTCCACTGGATTACCAACCTCCCCTTGCTGCAACACCTGGGCTTTCCATGCAGGTCTCCCATCCCTGGATTGCCCCTGGTTTACCCCACTGAGCTAGTGAGCTCTGGTAAGGTCAGAGCCCAAGGCGAGCTGGCTGCAGGCTCTTGGGTACAGGAAGAAACATTTCAATTCAGGCAGCGCATGCCTTCAAGCAAACAGGAGAGAGCAGCATTTACCACATAAGGCAGGGTCCTTTCCTGCCTGTGGGAACGGATTCTACTCCTTTCAGCCAGGAAGGACGTTTTGCTGTTGTCTTCAGTGGAATCAGGAGTGAGAAAGGAACAAAACTCTTCAAGCTTCCACCTGTTCCCCTGTCTCAGAAGATTTTTTAGTTTGCTTGTTTATTTTCCCAAAAAACACTTAAGCCTACAGGCTTAATGCCTATTTCTCCATTTTCCAGAGGTTACGGACCAGGATAATGTCAAACCTCTGATGGGCTCCTGCCCACTGAGCCCGTTCTTTGTGTGGCCAGATGATGGAGTGCTCATAGGTCTTCTATCTTCTCAAACTAGGAGTGTACACTTATCTGCTCAGAACAGTTCAGAGATGCAATTATGTTTTACAGCACTAAATGGTCCCTGATGTCATGAGCAATTACACTTTCTGCAATTTCAATTTAGAAATGGCCTTCAAATCTCTCTCTCTCTCTCTCTTTTTAATGAAATTCAGCATTGCAATTAACAACCAAAAAAATTGCCTTTAGTGTTAAATATAAAGATGAAAAACTTAGCAGGCACTTGGGCTTTGGAATATCTGAGCGATGAATGAGCAGATCAGTCATGGAGCAGCTGGTAAGAGGAGGTCCCTGCACACATGTAATGTGACTCACCAACACGTGCTGCTGCTAAGGGGCCAGAGGAGATGCTCGCCACCGTGCACAAGGGTCACCTCTTCTCAGCATTAAGAGACACTCTGAGAAGAGATGCTTTTGAAGCCCTGCCTTCCATGGCGTTTTACTGCCGAGCAACAAGAGAATAACTGCAAAGGAGAGGAAATTATCCTGCAGAGATGTAGGGAGGAGGAAATCTTTGATAGCTACAAGCTGATACAAACCAAACCAAGTGACTGGTCTGCCAGGAGCTGCCGTGGGAATTCAGTCTCTACAAGCCAAATGAGAGTTGAGGGCACTCAGCATCTGGCAGCCCATAGGGCCTGTTCCTGCAGCGCCCTCAACTCCCATTAACTCCAGCTCTCTGCAGGGTCATCAGGCAGACGCAATCACAACTGTGACTCTCCTTCCTATGTTCACATTTTGCTTTTCAGTACTGGACCTATGTGGCATTTGGAAGACCATGTCCTTGGGAAGTATCTTGCTGGCAGCACAGTAGTGGTCTCAGTGTACACAGATGCAATTTAATAGCTATTTTTGGTGGACTAATAAAATATAGCACTATGTTAATGATCACCCATGGCATCGCTGCAGGCGTGCTTAACGAAGATGCAGTGCCCAGGGGCACGTGCAAAAAGCTGAGAAGGGGGAAAGGGGGAAGCTGCATTGCCTAGGCCTGCCTGGAAGCTTCCTGAAGTTGGCGAGAATCTTCTATTGACTCCAGTAGGCTTTGGCTCATGGCCAATGGGAGTCAAATCCATGGCTTGGGAGATGATTATCTCCAGTCAGCAAGTTTGATTAAATCCCTTCTGATCCATGGCTGCCTATGTTGCTACTAGCAATTGCCTTGGAAAGGAGCTTGTCTGAGCATTGGTCTCCTGCACAGCCTGCACTGAAGGAGAGGAGATAAAAAGGTTAACAAATGGCACCCTGCAGGGGGTGGGAAGAGCCAGTCCATGCAAAATTAGGCCTATTACTAAGGTGCTGCCACATGGCCCATTCATTAGCCTGAACTGCTGGAGGCTACTGGCCATATGGTTCTTTTCTGCGGCAGGCCTGCGCTCAGACCTTTGCAGCAGCCAGGAGGAGGAAGATGGACACCTGGACAGACATGAGCAGTGTGTGCAGACTGCCCCCGGAGATCCTACCTGAGTCTCCCCTCCTGGGGTCTCAGGAGGAGGATTTGGAATTGGGGAGACAGGACACAAGCTAGATTGCTCCCCCACCCCTGCCGCTTTGTGGAGGCAGATAGGATCAGACTTCCCCACACTCCAGCCTTAGCTAGAGTGACAAATCGGGATAAGGGGTGGGGGGTAATTGGCACCCATATAAGACAAAGTCCCAAATATCAGGATTGTCCCTATAAAATCGGGACATCTGGTAACCCTAGCCTTAAGCTCACACAGCAGATGTGCTGGGGCAAATTCAACCCTGGTGTAAGTGGAGGCAACTCCCACTGTCTTACATGGTAATAGCACCTGGTTTCTCTGGGGGCTGAGTTTGGCTCACAGATTGTAAACCAGCTGGGGACAGAAGATGTAGCTGGTACGTAGAAAGGAAGAATGGTCTAGTGGTTAAAGCACTAGCCTATGACTTAGGAGACCCAAGTTCAAGTCCTTGCCCATCACAAACTTCCTGAGCGACCTTTGGCAAGGGTATGCCTACACTATAGCGTAGCAGCCAGCTACGGCGCTCTAGCATAGATGCTGCCTACGTCAATGGAAGGGGTTTTTCTCCTCTGAAAGGGAGTAACTAGGTTGACAGAAGAATTCTTCCATCAACCTAGCTGCATCTACAGTGCAGTTTAGGTTGACTTAACTACATCACACAGGGCGTAACAATTTTCCACAGCCCTAAGTGATATAACTAGGTGGACCTAAGTTTTAGGTGTGGACCAGGCTCAAGTTTCTCTCTGCCTCAGTTCCCTTCTATACACTGGAGATAATAGTACTGCCCTACCTCACGGGGCGTTGAGAGGAAAAATGCATTAAAGATTGCGAGGTGCTCAGACACAAAGATAATGGGGGCCAAATAAGCACCTCAGACAGATGGGAATTCCAGCCTGGTCCCAGCATAACAGTTCTCTACCAGGAAAGAGTCTGATTAGCTTAGCCAAAATCCGTTCACCTCTGAGCTGTTTTGTTGAACACTTCTCACAGTAGCTATAGTGCCAACAAATGTCACCTGAAAACTGCAGCAAGAATGCCTCAGAAAGGAATGATGGCCTACACCCAAAGAAAAGCTCTCAGCCCACAGGCTACTAGAGCTCTTGGTGAACTACTTGTGCACAGATCACCTCCCCAACACTGAAATGCAGCCACCACTTGGTGTGGAACATGGCAGCTTTCCCACAATATGCAGCAACACTGCACTATGTCTCAGGATAAGTAATAAAGAAGAATAGTTTATCCCATATAACTGCCTTTCAATCAGTAAAATATCTCAAGCGAAACTGCACGGGGACTTCCTCCAGGTCTGATTGGTTGGTTACTCAAGCTGGAATCTGGCCAGCCCACTAACTTTAACACCTCTCTACTTGAAAAAAGGGTCAGAAGCTCTTTAATGCACTTAGATCTTGGATTTAACGTCTCACTTGTGCATATAAAACACCTCCTTGACTTTATGGGCTGCTGGCAAGTTGGACTTGATACAGTGTCAATAAAATTACTATAATATTACCCAGACACCTGTTGAAATCAATGGCAATTTGTGTAGTAAAAATATTCTTTTTGCATAATCTGGATTGCAAAAACAAATGAAAGGTTATTAATAGCAGCAGCAACATATGCTAAGGAGCTGCTTTGCGGATGTAAATATCCTGATCATTTCCAAACTGTGTTTTCTCCCCCTTGCTTATTCCCAGCATCTTTACTAGCAACTCTGTGTTGTCTGCTAACATTGACATGTCATCTGTAAATTCTGCATCCCTTGGTACTTTTGTTCTTATCACCACCTTTAAACAGCTGGTAGTGAATATCTTCATTATGACTTTGGCTGCTTAATGATTTTCTTCACCCAAAATAAGTGTCTTCCTAAGAAACCTCTCAGTGAATCACTTGTAGCAGATGTCACAAGATGCAATACATCAGGATAGGCCTGCGATCTGAGCTAGAAATAACATTTCCTACAGCTGATATTTATAACACTATCACGGCTGTGCTGCGCGGAAGCAGAATTCTTCTGCAGGGCCTTGCAGGTCAGCTTCCTGTCGGAGGAGTTTGGGTATATTCTAAATGTAATTTCCTTCGATTACACATACACACCCACCATGAGACAGAGGGAGGCACAAGCAGCATCAGCAGTCTCCTCTTCCAGAAATCTCAACCCATCCGCCAATGCCCATGTTCCCAAGAAACTACCTCATCCCAAGAACTGCCTTCAAAGATAAAGTACTGAGCAAACTCGGTGGTATCTGCCACAGCTTGTCTCTGGCAAAGACCAGCGTATCACGAACTACCACCACCACAGCACTTCTCCAAAAACTAAAAGCTCACTCACACACTTTGAAAAAGAATGATTAAACTATGTGTAACAGTGCCCTCCGGTGACTCCTGCCTTAACAATACGGAGAGTCACAGCGTTCCTATAATGCCTACCTATATTGCACTCATATGGCACTTTTCATCAGAGGATCCCAAAGCACTTTACTAAGGTAGCTAGGTATTATCATCCTTGTTTTACAGGTGGGGAACTGCAGCAGACAGAGGATAAGGGACTTGCCCAAATTCACGGACAGTCAGTGATGGTGTCACAAACAGAACCCAGTTTCCCTGGCTCCCAGCCCTATGCCCCAAACACTACGCCATGCTGCTAAGATTGGCTTACTTTATGTGTAAACAAAGATATCATTAGTATTTGACAGACCGTCTGGGAATAACCAATTACTCTGGACTAGCGAGCTGATTGTGCAGCAAAAGGAAACATGAGCAACAGCTGTAACAGTGTGAATGCAGCCCTGAAAGATGATCTGGCATAATTTCCCTAAGAACAGCAAATA
Organism: Trachemys scripta elegans; assembly: GCF_013100865.1. Lineage (NCBI taxonomy): Eukaryota > Metazoa > Chordata > Testudines > Emydidae > Trachemys > Trachemys scripta. Next base: position 4,415,262 of record NC_048315.1, on the reverse strand, counting down.
CTATAGCAATAATTAATAATAACTGACCATCAAATCCATGCACATGCACTCTTTGCAGTGTATTATAAAGGAAACACAGTTTTTCCATCTGTTTTGCTGTCTATACTTCTGTTGGTGCCAGACACCATGATAATGGGTGCAATACACAGACTTGTTTCACTGGAAGGTTGCAGGCTACTGGGAAGTAGATGAGAGAACTATGATGTTCCAATAAATCTATAGTGCGTTCCTTCCCGACTATCAAAAAGACATTTTGCTACAGTTACTTCTGAGCTGATAAAATGCACCAAACTGTGATTTTTTGGGTGTTTGCCTTTTTTTCTCCCCTCCAGTCACTACCCCCTAACTCTTTCTTCTCCTCAATTTGCATAAGTGCTTTGACACCTCATTAGCAGCTCAATTATGAACAATGAAAACCCTCTGATGAAAACAAACTCAATGGAACAAAGGGTTGTACTTCTCAAAGTCTCAGGCAAATTTTGAATCATGCATAGCACGCAACCTGAGTACAGGAATAAAAATCCGGCATGTTCCATTGACACTGATACCCCACAGTGAGAGGTGGACACAGCACCCCCTAAACATGCACAAGCTCATCTGGGAAGCATCATTATCTCTACAAAACAGTATAGGCACAGGGAGGTGGAGTGACTTATCCAAGGTCACAGGGAAGCTCAGAGCAGCGATGAAACCAAAGAATCTTGCTTGACTCCTAGTTCAGGGCTCCCTTCCACCCCCAGGTTGACAGACAATATAAGGGCCACTGATGACAATCAGCATTTGCACTTGAGGCTTAAAGCCCACTTCTTGACAATGTTAGGCTGTTGGTGTGCTGAGCATGCTGACCAATGTTGTCCCAATATTTTCCTTTCCTCCCCGTTTGTTTCCATCTCTTGTCTTATACTTAGATTGTAAGCTGTCTGGGGCAGAGACCGTCTTTGTGTTCTGTGTTTGTACAGCCCCTTGCATTGCAAAATGGGGTCCTGGTCCATGACTGGGGCTCCTACAGGCTATAATAATGCAATTAATAATAAATAATAATAATTCTGTGGCCCTCAGAGTATAATTGTCTAGTGCTGTTCCTCCCTCCAGCAGGTCTGGTGTGCCACCAACTACCCCACTGGGAGAGATTTCTCCTTTGGCCTTAACTTTCTAGCTTCATCCCTTTGATCCATCAGAGACTTTATTTCTGTCACAGTTCCTTCACTGGCTTCTCCTGCCTTTGCATCAACTTTTCTCTGCAGTCAGAGCACAGGGCAAGGGGGCAGGAGACATGGTCTGGGCTTTACTGTTCCCTTCTCTGTTTCTCAGCATCCCCGTCTGTAGGCCAGGGATCATGCCCACTTGCCCGTCAGTGGTTTGAGAGGCTTCTTTCACCACTGTTCGCAAAGCGCTTGGTGATCCAGGGATAACAGATATTGCAGAAGGACCATGAGTCATTATTTAGTATTATAAAGGACCTTGCAAGTTCCCCCCGCCCCAACCAGCATCTCCAGTCGTGTATGTGATGGTAAGGGCTGGCTCCACACTACTCCCATCTCTCCTGGAGCCACCCTGACATCTCCCCCTCATTACCCGCTCCACTGGTTCCCTCCAGTCCTGCTCACTCACTGCAGCTCTTGCAGATGGCGTCCAACAGGCTGATTATCACCTCTCCCTCGCTGGTCTGTGGGGACTGGAGTTGTTTTCCTCAGCTCCTCCGAAATCTTCCACAACTCCCCGAAGAGCTGCTGTAACCAGGCCAGTTCTATTCCCCTTCACTGCAATCTGTCTGCTCCCTCCTCTAGGGGCTCTCTCGCTGGTCTGTTCCTGCAGGGCAAGACTTCCCTGAGTGACTGTCAGGGCAGAGCCCAGGCTGAGCCTTCAGCCCCTCTCTCCTGGTGAAGAAGACCCAGTGCAGCAGATCCCGGCCTGCATGCACCATCTCCGGCAGCTGGAAATTCCAATCCCAGTGGGTTACTCTCTGCCCCCTAAGCCTTGTGTCTGCATCACTCCCTCGAAGGAATCCTCATTCCTCTTTGCTCCTTATGGTTTTGATTTAGCAAAGCACCAGAATTAAACAGTAACACACTGTTCTGCTCTTAAAAACAATGATGCAGACAGCGGGTTTTCTCCCTGCATTCTCTAAGCCGTTGGAGATTTAGAAGGATGTCTAAGAAGGAGACGAGATGTAGACATTTTTAAGAGAGTAACTGAAGGCTTCTGCCTCCTGGGCTGAAACCCTGGTGGAGTCCTCGGTCTTTCTTCCCTTCTTACTCAGGCAAAAAATTCCCCCAATCCCCTCAGTAAGAGAGTGCCTTAGGCTGCACTCCTCTGGAAGGAGGGGAGTTGCTTGCTACAGAAGCAGACAGTTTGAAGAGGTGTCTAGGAGATAGAAGGTTAGAGTAGATTACTGATGGCGTTTTAAAATGAGATTGGACTGAGGGTTGGAACCTCCACCGTAAGGAGCAAACCCACACTGTCCAGAGAATGGACCAGATGGGACCTAGCAGATCCTTCTAGAATGTCTCTTTCTATGATCATATTGGAGACATTCCTATATTGGTGGCAAGGTTGGGGGTCAGGCCAGAAGGCTGAACAGGTCTGTTCCATTTCTCTCTTCTCTCTGAACTGGCCACCTCCTGCCTCCTCCAATCCCCCTGATGTTACCTCTGGAACTATTGGGGGGCAGGGCTGGGAAACACCCCAGTGTCAAAGGGAAATGGTCAAACTGAGGAGCAAAACAGAAAGGTGGTGATGAAATAACATCAGGCTAGAGAAGTTAATCAAGTTAACCAGTACAAGGCTGCCTGATAATCCCAAAGGGTCAAACAGAAGGGAGTACTACCCGCTAAAGGGTGAGTACATTTCATTATTCCCATTTTACAGGTAGGGAAACTGAGGCACAGATTGGTGAAGTGACTTGCCTAAGCTCACACAGTGAATCACTGGCCAAGCCAAGAATTGGACCCACATCACCTGACCAGGCATTACCACAGCATCATCCTTCCCCTCCAGGCTGTGCCAATACCCACTGTTGGTCCCCATCGAAGGCTGAGTGCTGTTACCCATCATTGGGAGTGTCTCCTTGGAGCTAGGTGAGACGTGCAGCCATAGGGAGAGCTCTGTGAATCCTCTCTGTGGGAGATAATGTCTAGTAATAGACGTTTCCCTGAGTTCCTGCAGGGCAAGACTTGCATTTCAACAAGAGAGACTGAGTGCAAGATGTGATCAGCAGCCTGTATCTACCTGATGCATCACTAGCATTGCTGTGTCATGGTCAGCAAGGAATCTCACAAGCCAGGAGGGAAGCTTTTGATACTGAGGCCCATGTGGGGCAGTGACCTCGCTCCGTTGAGCTGAGCGGACGATTCCTGACATCTCTTCACTCAAATCATCCAGGGCTTGGCGAGATGCTGTCTCAGTGGTAATGTTATTTCCCTGGAAAAGCCTGTAGAAAGTCCAGTTAGCTGGGAAGGGTTCTGACCTTTGCAACCCCAGAAAGTCCCTGTATTGTATCTTGCACAGACACCCTGCTCACAGCACTTACTGCTCCAGGAGTAAAGGCACCAATACTTCTAAATCATCACTGTTATTTGTATGCCAAGACATTTATCTAGGTGTACAGGGGCATTCCAGATTCATGCATCAGTCAGTGAAGATGTGAGGTTAAGGCACTGGACTTAGACTCAGGAGCTGTGTGTCCAAATCCCAGCTCTGACACTGACTTCCTGTGGGACCTTGGGCCAGTCCCTCAACCTCACCGTGCCTCAGTTTCCAAACCCTAAAATAGAGATAATAATCCTTCCTTCACCTGTCTTTTCTATTTACATTGTAAACTTTGAGGGGGAGGGGCTGTTCCTTACTATGCGTATATAGAGTGCCTACCACAATGGAGCCCCAAACTTGGTTGGGACAGTTAGGTGCTGCTGTCGTACAAATAATTACCAAGCATTAACTGCTCTGTCGCAAGCAGGAAGAGCTTATTAGTTCTTGCATCTTTACTAGTGGAAAAATAACCACATCTGGCAAACCAGCATCAGCAGTTTTGCTGCCACCTGTTATACTGTAAGAAACATATTTTTAACTTTAGCTGCAACAAGACAAACACCAGCTGGCCCACTGGAAACCAGTTTAATTGATTCCATGGTGTCAGTGAGAAGGACCAGGATGCGCTTAGTCCTTCCAAATGACTACTTAGTGGGGGTGGGAAGTAGGTTTTAGAGCCCAAAGTCTAACACCCTGAAATCCTAGCGGCTGATCTCCCAGTAGCCAAGGAAAGAGATGCAGAGCCCTTAGCACTTTGCTCCTGCCCCCACCACTAAATGCTCCAATTTCTATTGTCAGGATGAACAAAGATGATCTGATAATTAGAGCAGCAAATAACCCAAATACGGCTAAAGTTGTTATTAACAGTTTGGCTGGGAGTTCAGCTGAATATTGCCCTTTCGTCACTTGCAGACCGGAATGGCTCAGCAAGACAGCTCCCAAGCAGAGGGCATGTGCCACCAAACCCAGGTTACAGGCCATGAAGACAGAAAAGAGTAGTTTGGGGTTCACACAGGCTCAGAGCCACCAAAGCCCAAATTCTGCCACTTTGCCAGCAGTTTGGATCTCTGGATTCATACCAGGCAGATTCTGATCTCAGAAGTGGCTGTACAATTTCCAGGGTGAGTGCAGTGACTTCAGGGGAGTTACTCCAGGCTGATCAGGGTCTGGCTCACCTGTCCGCAGCCTGAGTTTACCCAGCTACAGGCAGGGAAGCATAGAAGCAACAATAGAGGGCTATGACATTTCTCCAAGAGAAGACCACACCCTTCTCAACGCGGGACCCTAAAAAGCATCTGCAGCTCCCTGGGGGTCCCCCTTTCCTGGAAGTGAGGCTCGGCTCAGCCCAGCCGGGCAATATCGGCTCTTAACCAGTCTCCTTCCCGCATCATCTCCTTGTTTCAAACTTTGGGCCTGATCCTGAAACTCCCACGGGCTTCAACACTTGACAGGATCGGGCCCCTCTTCATTCATTACAGGGAGCTGCTGATCAACGCCGCCGAACCGCCACGGCTCTAAGAGCGGGTGGGAAGGACCTTGTGGGCGGGGAGGGGTTAAATCTAGCCGCAAACACCCGCCTGGAACAAGGGAAACACTTAGCATGCTCAACCCGTCCCCCTACGGCTCCCGCTCCGTCTGCACGAGGGGGGTTGGCCGGAGACTTGCTGGGCAGCGGCCCCTGGGGAACCGAGAGCCCCGGTCCGCGAGCCTGGAGAGCCCCAAACCCCCCCGCGAGCGGAGCCGCGAAGCCCCCGCCCCGACCGGGCAGAGCCGCGGCAACTGGTGGCTCTTCGCAGCCGGGGACGAGGGCGCCGGCGGCGCGGTCCCTGCCGGGGGCTCTCCAGGCGAGCTTCGAGCCCCGGGCCCGGCCGGCCGGGGAGCGCCGCCGGCGGGCTCGGAGACCCGGGACTTGGCAACTTACTGCAGTCGTCGGACTCGTAGCCCTCGGCGTCCGCCGCCTCCTCCTCGGCCGGGCGCGGGGCCGGCTGCTCGGCGGGGCCGCTGGCGCCGTACGCCCCGAAGAGCCGGTCCACGTCCTCGTCCTCGTCGCGGGGCGGCTCGGCGGGGCTGAGGGGCGGGCGGCTCGGCGGGGCGGCGGGGCGGCTGGCGGCGGCGGGCAGGCCGCGCGGGAAGCGGGGGAAGTAGTCGGAGATCTGCTTGATGGGCTTGATGGGGCCGGGGCAGACGTCGATGGCCATGTGCTCCTGGATGCTGATGGTCGCTCTCTCCCCCTTGCGGAGTGTCATGCAGGCGGCTGCGGGCGGGACGCGCCCCCCGGCGAGCGGCGGCGGCTGAGGAGAGGCGGCCGGGCGGGCTCCCGGGGGCAGCTCAGGCGGGCGCTCTCGCCCCTGCCAGCCTCGCCGCGCACCGCCGCTGCCGCCGGCCGCCCTGGCAGACAGTGCCCGCGCCGCCCGCGCGCGCGGGGGAGAGGGAGCCGGCTCCGAGGCGGGGGGGGGGGGGGGCGCGCGGGTGATGTCACCGGCTCGCCGCCAAGCGCTGCACCGGAATGCGGGCCGGGGCAGGTGTGCAGCTCGCGCCCAGGCGGGGCCGCCTCCTACCCCTAAATTCCCCCCCCCCCCGGGGCACGGCACGCGGCAGCCTCGGCCCCGGCCCCCCTGCCCAAGGGCAGCCACGCGCCAGCGCCGGGAACGCCCCTTCCCGCGCCCAGGCTGGAGCAGTCCTGCCTCGCCTTCCCCTGCAGCCGGGGGTAGGGGGGCTGAGCCGGCGCTGCGAAGACGCAGGGAGACTTCAGCCCAGTGGGGACGCAGCCCCCTGGCCCGTGCTAAGCGGCGCCCGGGGGCCGCGTTCGCCCTGCGCGCGCCTGGCTCGGCAGCGGGGGGACGGTCGCCTGGAGCCCCGCTCTGGGCAGCGCCCCGCAGCACGGGGCAAGCAGGAAACCAGGTTTCCTTACAGAGAAACCACCGATCAGCCCAAGGAAGCTGAGACAGAGAAGCCCTGGTTTTCCCAAAGCCCCAGGTGGAGCGGGGTCCAGGCTGGCCTGTCCTGGGCTGGGCTCACTATCGGCCTTCTGGCTCCTATACACACCTTCTTCAGACCAGCTTTGCGGGGTAAGTGCCCTGGAAACCTCGTGAAACGACTCGACCTTTTTGCCTAATTTGCCCCATTGCCAAACTTTTGGCATAAGACATAAGAGAGATACAGTTCCATTTCCCCTGCGGATGGTGGAGACCTTTCGCTTTCAGGCAGCGGTGGAGAAGCGTTCAGGAGTGTCCTGGAGGCACAGGGCAAACACCACACCCACAAAGCCTAACTGACCTGCTACAAGTTTGAGCCTCTTCCACTCCTGAAACAGCCAAACCTGCCTTTGTTCCCACCTAGCTAATGCTTTGGGGATGATATCAGAACTTCCTCGCCTTACCCCCATCGCCTGCTCTCTGGGGGGTTCCCTCTTCGAGGCTGTTCTGGCCTGCAGCACGGAGATGGTTTGTGGTTTTAGAGTAAAGAAATTAATGCTCCCCTTTGGTCCCTACCCTAACTGTAACACAGCCTGGGCTGCAACTGCTGTTTCCACACTGCTAGGAGACTCAGAATATTTTCATTCCCAGTTGGCCACGGTCCACATGGAAGCCTCAGATACATACTATGTGTTTAAGGGATTTAGGCTGAGACCCCCTATGGCTGGGGGGCCAGACTGACAAGGTCACACTACAGGAACATTACAAACAGCAGGAAGGGGATTTGCTTCTTGGCTTGGTTCTGACAGTATGTATTCATTTCTCCAGCACCCATTTCTGGGGGCTGCATGTGAGCTGCTTTTGGACTTCAGACAGAATTAGTCCTGAGGTCCAGAAATGCAGCTATTCTCTCATTCATTATGTATATAAAGCCCAAATAATCATTATTTGTATTACTAATGCCCCCTTATTCTTAGTGCTTTCTCACAGAGCTTACCTTCCAAATAGACAAGAAAGGGAAGATTTTACAAATGGGAAACAGACACACAGAGCTGAATGACTGGCCCAACCTGACACACCAAGTCTCTGGCTTAACCTTAACCAGGAGGCCATCCTATATCTCCATGTAACCTACAGTAGCAAATTTATGATTCTTGGAAGTCTAACCCACTTAGGGTGACCAGATGTCCCATTTTTATAGGGACAGTCCCATTTTTGGGGACTTTTTCTTATATAGGCGCCTGTTACCCCCCACCCCCTGTCCCGTTTTTCCACAGTTGCTATCTGGTCACCCTGAACCCACTTGGCAAAGCCAGGATCAGGGGCCAAATGGGAGACTCCCAAGCTCCCAGGACCAGCAGCAGAGGAGGTGTTCAAAAACTCTGAGGAGGTTGTCAGCATTAAGCCCTAAGGCGTGATAGGACTGTCACTACCCACCACGATTGGAAGGGTGTGAACAAGCACCATGGCCAGGATGGGGTTCTACAAAGAGGGTGGAAGTAGGAGTAGGATTGAATTAAGAAAAGGGAAGTTGAGGTTAACTATTCCCAGCTCTACTACGTTATGGGATTGTCTCCCAGAGGGAAGGGGTGGGAGCCCTGTGCTGGGGGCCTTTCGAACTGGGCTGGACAAAGTATTAGAAAAAATCTCTTGCTGGAAACTGCCTAGATAACCTAATAGCTCTGTTGGCTGTGGGACTGATCCAAAGCCTGTTGAAGTCAATGTGCTTAGGATCAGACCTTACGACCTGCAAACCAAAGCACAGGATTATTTACAATAAACTCTTCCTACCAACCAACTCATCCCCTAGCATTTTGCTCCCTCGCCCCCCTTACATGGGCTGGGATGTCCAGGCCACAGTATACAGGATTATACTAGAGTACTGTCTGTACTCCACCAGATTTGCCATGTGTTTCTTTGAGTGTGGATTAGGCTGGCTACGTAATCAGGTAGCAGACCTGACCTACACACGTGCTCACAAGCCAACAATACAGTAGGTAGAGACACAAAAATAGTGAGAGGTATTAATTGGGCCAGGAGACAAAAGCAAGCTTGGGGATACAGAGCCAGTTTCCAGGTAAAGCTTTTAATTCCCACCGTCTGTCTAATGCCTGGAAAGTAACATTATTTGACCCCTGGCTCCAGCAGCATGATTCACTGCTACCGTACTGCACGGACCCTCCTTCTTTACTGAGAGGGGTGAATGTTCCCTTCCTAATGAAAGGGTGGAAGATACGTGATCATTTAAATATTACAGAGCGGGCTTCAGCAGCCTGACAACTCTTCAGTAAAAGGAAGAGACTCTCAGCACCGACACTCCCTGCTGCTATTGCATTGAGAGCGATCCCATCCTGGGAAGAGCAGGGGAGGGGGACCTTTATCCCTTTGAGAAGGTGAAATTGATCACAGCAAAATTGGCATCAAAGCTGTAACCCGATGATGGAGAAGTAAGTATATCAACCCTAACATACAGCTGTCTCCCTGAGTGGTGTATATTGTTGGCAATTACAGCACCAGCTCAGTACACACGGACTTGCAGGTCAGCAACTTGTGTCGCTCCTCAGAGTGACACTAAGCAAAAGCAAGGTTCACCAGATCAAGGCATTGATTGATGTGCTGCTATCCAAAGCAAAGAGGTCCTCTAGTAAGCAGAGGACTGGGAGTCAGTCATCTCTCCAACTTTGGCACCGATTCAGGACAGCAATTCAGCACATGCTTAACTTTAAAGTGAAGTGTTCTCCTGAATGGTGATGGATTTAAACACATGTGCTTTCCCAAATCAAAGCCCCTGCCACTGGCTCAGTCTGTGATCTTGGACAAGTCTCTTAACATCTCTGTACCTTAGTTTCCTCATCTGAAAATTATTAGAAATACCTTACAAGGGTGGTGTTATTCTTATTGGTATTGCTGTAGCATGTGGGAGTCCCAGTCATGGAGTAGGACCCATTGTGCTAGGCTCTATACAAACACAGAGCCAAGAGACCATCCCTGCCCCAAAGAGGGAACAAACTTCAGCTGAAGCCTGCTTCCTACATGAAGAATATCTCTGGCAAATTTCAACCTAATTTTCTCATTCAAAAAGTAGGGCCAATTTCTGCTCTGTTACTCCAGATTTACAGCAATTAAACTGATTATGATTATCTAGTCCACTAAATTTCTTTATGTTATGGCATTTACAAATGCTCCTACCACTTAACATTGAGATGAGAGGTAGTAACATTTCTAAGGGATCTTTATTTACAGTTGCATTAGACATAAGCTCTGGGGGATCAGCTTCTCTGGTGAAAAACAAAACCATACACACCAAGAAACCACCTTCCTGCTGTGCTTGGCGGGGCTAGTCAAGGTCACACATGCTTAGAACGATTTGCTCAAAACTGATCCCACATTAAAGTTTTTACCTTAAAGCATCGCTACAAATAATAATTTACATTCCATCCAAGGATCTCAAAGCACATTGAAATATAATTGTCAAGGAGGGCTCACTGCACGCTTGTGAGATAAGGAAGTAGCATTCGCCTCGTTTTACAGCTGGGAAAACTGATGCACAGACTGGTGACGTGACTTGCCCAAGGTCATGCAATGAGTCAATGTCAGAACTTGAGACCAGAACCTAGCAAGTTCCCACTCCCCTGCTCTAACCACTTCCAGGGCTGGATTAAGGCCGAAGCACTGTGGGCCAGTGGCCCTGGGGCCAGGTGATAACGTTAGAATTCCATCTTTCCTTAAAAGAGTTTCTAGCTCTTGTGGTTGCAAAGAAAAACCTTGAGAATGTTACACAAGCACAACTGATGCAGTATTGTCTGCCTGAGTCTGCAGAGAGCCTGAAACAATATCTCTGAAATGTGTGAACTTCATAGCGTATTGCAGAGGGCACTAACACCAAGATCTACTGCTCTGGAGGGTCATCCCAAGAGAGGATTCAATGTGACAGAAGAGTGCAGTGAACCTGGCCCACCTTCCCAATCAGATTCACCCTAGCTGCTGCCCCACTACTCTCAAGGGAAGGGGAACCCTCCTGCCACCCCTGCCTCTGTGGGGGTTGGGGAAGGCACCCCACCTCTAGCACTGTGGATGCTCAGCTGTTGGGAATGAACCTACTTCCACTGAAGTCAATGAGAGTTTTGCCATCCACTACAATAGTATCTTGATGGAGCCCCTTCCATGCACTGCACATATCCTACCTGGTTAAACACACACTGCATTTGCTAAATAAATCAGTCAGAGCAAGTAGGAAACTTGGTTCAATTATCCCAAGAGGCTTACTAAGGCACCTCAGCAGCATTGTAAACACAGCACATCCTGGCCCCCGCTGTTACTCCGTGCAAGTAATACACAAGGTTATCCATTCTCAAACATGCCCAGCTAACCACCATCATTTGACCAGATTTAACCAGTAATTACTGGCTGGGAACAGAATCCCTGTGGTAAAATACAGCCCACGCGCCTTTGCAAAACAGACACAAACAAAAACCTTTTGAAAAGCCAGTCACAATGCAAACTGCTGCAAGAAAGAGCCCTCTTTGCACTCCTTATCGCTGCTTAAGATTCATAAACATGGGAATGGCTGGAGGATTTTTTGCTGCTTTCTTACCACCAGACCAGTCAGCAAGGACATGGGAGAAAGCACGAGGACATGCTGGTTTCTGCATTTTCAGTGCCATTTGGGATGATCCCAGATTAGCCAGTGACTCACTATGACCATATGTTTAATGGCAGTGTTGCCAACTCTCGCAGTTTTATCGCAAGTCTCGTAATATTTGGTACTTTTCTTAAAGCGGGAGCATCTGGAATCCAGTGATTACATGAGAATCTCAGCTCTCCATTTAAAAATTAAGTTTTTAGCCCTCCTGATTGCAGAGAGAAGCTTGAAAATATGACCCGATTTTACCCACATGGCTCAAAAACCAAAAGACAATTAAAAAGAACCCAAAGATTTTTTTAAAACCTAATAATTTTTAAGCCACTCCTGATTTTTGAATGCTCAGAATTGGCAATACTCCGCACATGTCATTCTGCCAGTTTAATACCTCCCCCTGCATGTAGAAATCCTTCTGCAATGAAACCCAACGCCTGGGAATATGATCACAGCAGTGCTCATAAACTAAGTGGGGTGGGTTTAGTTAGTATGTGAATGGGCAACCTCCTATGCCGTAGCTCCCCTGGTGACAGTGGGTGCTCCATCACCTCCTGGCTAGATACCATCTCAGTTCTCAATGAGTTCCTTTCCCCACACGCCAACAAACAGCCTTATCTTGCTTTTCCTGACTGGAGGCATGCAGCCAGGGAGCTTGAGAGAGATGGATGTATTGAATTTTAGTGCTTATTTGTCAATAGTCAGAAGGTGCCTCTGGTTATCATCTATACAGGGCTGGGAGGCGGAAGGAAGGTTTTCAGAGGAAAGGCTCCAGCCACGTGGCATGTGACGCTGCAGTCTCTGTGTGCCTGTTACTGCCACTGACAGCAGTGGCACTATTACCTACATGTGAACGATGAGATCTGGAAGCTTCGCTGCAGCTGAAGGTCTGAGAGTGTTTCAGGAAGATTTTAGTTGCCCAGCCATTTCAGTCTGAGACAGGCTGGATTATGACATGTAAGTTATCAGTGCTGAAGAGCTCAGGAGACATGGCAACAGTCTTCATTAAACACTGCCTCACTGGTTCGCAGTAAAGAGGAGGGGAGTGTGCGTGCTGGCCCTTGATCCTTATGGGCTTGCGGCATTGCTCGGCACAGAGAAGGTTAAAGCCAAGAGAAATCGATCATGAGGGCAGGCTGGAGGAAGCTCATGGCAAAGAGGACAGCAAGATGGTGCCTTGTGAAAGTAGCTTCACACCAAGATGCCCAGGGAGCTGTCTGGGAAGGCTCCAAGTTTGCTGAGAGCAGCTGTTGAATCTTTTGCTCTTTACGCAACAAAAACAACATGAAGGAACCCCAAGGGCACAACCAGGTCCCAAGTACCCATGTTACCTATCTATACAATACACAAACATGCCAGGCTGGTTACGTACACACTGCTGCTTTGGCAGAATTCTGGAGGTTTCTAACACGTAGAAGACAGTGAGCGCTACTCCAAGCCTAACTATTTAAAAAAAGAACAGGAGTACTTGTGGCACCTTAGAGAGTAACAAATTTATTTGAGCATAAGCTTTCATGGGCTACAGCCCACTTCATCGGAGGCATAGAATGGAACATATAGTAAGGAGATATATATACATACAGAGAACATGAAAAGGTGGGGGTTGCCCTACCCACTCTAAGAGGCTAATTAATTAAGATGAGCTATTATCAGCAGAAGAAAAAAAAACTTTTGTGGTGATAATCAAGATGGCCCATTCCAGACAGTTTACAAGAAGGTGTGAGGATACTTAACCTTGTTGATGATGAGAGGCATCAACTAATCCAGCTCTCAGTCAATGCACAATTGTTCCCTTTGTCCAGCCCAATTTTAAATGGCCCAAGAAACGTCTTCCATTGAAGACTGTTCCATGGTCTATGGCTCCTTAGAGCTAAGATCAAGTGTAGGTAGTCTCTTGGTCTATCCAAGGCCGTGATCAAGTGTCTTGATGTTTTTGGTCTTTTGGCCTCAAGATGAAAACCTTGTCTTTGCTTCTGGGACCTTGAAGTGAAAAAATTCTCTAAGTTATATTGATCTTCAGTGGTAGGAATATTTTCCTGATAGCCAACCTCTTGTTCCCGCTTCACTTCATTGTGTCCCCCTCAGTTATACCCTACCTTGACCCTAGTTCCTTAGCAATGGCTTTGCTGGCCAGCACTGCTGTCATAGTCTGTCTGCTTCACTCTTTTCAGTTGCTGTGTCTCCTTGCCTTATGGAACCGTAAACTAAATTGCAGAGTAAACCCGGTGTGTCCAAGAGTAGGGAGAGAGTACTGCATAGCATCAATTCCTGCTAGGCTAATTTCATCTGCTCTGAGCGCATCAGCCAGCCGGAGTCAGCATTCAATGAGATTATCCAGCTGACTTCTCTTAGCAGGTTTTTTCCTGTATTTCCCTCTTACCCTCCAGCCTTCCCCTCTCGCTCTCACTCCAGGAGGATGACAGCACTATTTTTCATATTTTTCCTGGCAGGAGGGATAGAAACCCCACATTTACTCTGGAATCAATACCACCTACAGGGTGTGGGTCAGATAAATAGCAGCCCCCTGGAAGGAGCAGGGTCTTTACACAGGTGCATAGGGCCCAGGGGTCAGATAGGGAAGCGATAGTATCATAAAATATAGCATAGCATTGTGGGTATGGCCAAATGTCCAGAATTGCTGGATGTCCAGCAACCAAAGAGTTAACAATGACATTTAGGGATTGGCCCTGCAGCCATGGAAATTAATGTGAATTTTACCACTGATTTCAGGAGATTAGGCCCTTATGCAATTATCATTAGATTTCAAGAGTAAACACCCATTGAGCTGAATGGGGGCATGTAGTCAATTTATCCCTCTAAAATCAATTCTTTGTGTCTGGTTTCCAGACTCGGATTGACCAGCACTGGGTCATATTCAGAAGGTTTTCCACCACTTCTGGCAGGGGTGGAAAGGAAAGCTGATATTTACCCTAATGGCCTCAGATTTTAGAAACCTGACGTTTTGGGAGATCTGAATGGTAGACTCTTGGGCCACATTTTCAAGTGCTTGGCTCCGCAAATTGCGACCAAATTCCCAAAACAGCCCAGTTCCCATGTAGGCATCATGGCCCCTCCATTCACCACAGCGCTTAACCATACGCTTAACTTCAAGCATCATTGGTTTTACTGGAACTTAAATGTATGTTTAAATGCTTTGTTGAACAGGGATAGATTTAAGCATGTTCTTAAGTGCTTTGCTGGACTGAGCCCCCTCCCCCAGAATAATCAACACCACCACCATCTCTTATATAGCACTTTTCAAAGTGGTTTACAAAGGAGGTCATTATCCCCATTTTACAGATAGGGAAACTGAGGCACTGAGAGGGGCAGTGCCTTGCCCAAGCTCACTCAGCAGGTCCATGGCAGAGCCAGGAACAGAACCCATGTATCCTGGGTGCCAATCAGTGCTCTAGCCACTAGACCTGATTTTCAGAAGAGCTCCTTGGAAAATCTGGCCCCAGCCGGGAGGCTTCAGCACTTGAAAAATCTGTCCTCTTGGCTCTGATTTGCAGAAGTGTGGACATCAATGGCAGCTGCAGGTGCTCAGCACTTTCTAAGAAAACAGGCCCTTGGTGTCTCAAGCTGGACACCCCAAAACTGATTCACCCCAAACTAGTGAGTACTCTGGAAGGTGCTGGTCCAATTTTAATTCTTAAACAAAGGCTTAAAGTGTGCAGAATCTGATGGCGCCATCAGAAAGTCCTGGCAGGGGACACAGCTTCCATCAGACCCTTCTGTGTCCGTGATTGGGGTACGGCTCCAGCCTCCGCTTGCTAGTAGGAGGTATGGAAACCCAGAGTAAAAACCCCAGCTGTGCCATGCCACATTAGCACCAGTTCCAGGCTTGATCCAAAGCCCATTGCAGTCAGAGGGAATCTTGTCCCTGATTTCAATGGGCTTTGAATCAGCCCCCTTAGCAGACACAAGCACTAAGAATACACACACGTCCTGTCCTGCACACTCCTCACTGAGTTTTCAGGGCCTAGACACAGCTGCAGAGAAAAGCCCATCAGTGCTCCTGTAGTCTGAAAATGCCACATGCTGAGCTATGGGGATTCATAAAAACAACTTATTGGTTTCACCAAATTAAAGAGCAATTTGGCTGCATTGAGAGCACATTATAAATACTCCTCAGCCACATATACATCAGACTAACGACATCCTGTCAAAAGCAATCCAAGCAAAACTCTGCTTACGTGCTAATGGCTACTTATTACTGAAGATGTGCCTGTCACTGCCTTGAAAGCGTTTGCACACCTCCGCCCTCAGTGCTTCCCTACCCACTTCTCCCCAGGTCCTGCCAGGCAGGAGGGTAATTGTCCTGCTGCCCTCGTCACAAGGAAGCTGTAAACAAACATCGCCTAGCTGAGTGGTGGCAACTCCTGGCTGTGTTTGAGTGAGCCCTTCCCGTTTGGAAGCTGCCGGGGTGCACTGCAAGGGAACGCCTCACAGTGGATTTCTTCATGCAAAACCACTCTGAAAATAGCGTTTTCATGCCCCATGTCACCTGTTGGGAGGAGTGACACGACAAAAGGAACTGCGAGCTGCAAAGAAGGGACCAAATTCTGTGGTGTACATCTGGAATGCTTTTCATACACTAATCTGGCTCCTCAGATGGGGTAAATCGACATGGTTTCACTGAAATCAGTGGCGCTCCCCTGATTGATACCAGCTTTAGATCTGGCCCCTCGTGATTAGAGAGAATGCAGGACAGAGATGCACTGCTCCCTCCCGTGTAGGTTTTGGAAAGCGTAAGTAGGAAGAGAGAAAATTTAAAGAGGGGAAATGTACAACAGAAACTTCCTGGCAGCAAGATCTACTGTATTAGGCCATAGACGAGGGAGTCCTCCCCAAGGAGGAGGAGGAAGACCCATTGCTTAGCCTGAAAATAAACACTAGGAAATGTACCACAGGGAGCTGGCCCTGGGCTTTTTCCCCTCCCTGCCTTCTTTGGCCAACAGCTCTGCACTCTTCACTGCTATCTACCGGCATGAGGCTGCCAATACACCCGGCTGAAATATGGCTCCTGTCAGAGGCAGACAGGCAAGTCCCGAAGAAGTGACCTTGCCCAAGGTGAGCAGAGCCTGACAACAGGAGCAGCCATCCTAGACGTAATGAGGAAAGGGAGTTAGATGGATTCTTCATTGCATTCTATGGCAAAGGCACCAGTGCTCCTGCTGTGCTTGACAGTTGACATCATAACCTCCCCCAGACATGGAGTTAGCACTTGGCTGGGAATAATCCCACTGTGGGTTGGCTTTTTTCAAAGCACTGTAAAAAAGGGAGGCAGTATAGGCCAGTGGCTAGGGCTCCAGGCTAGGAGTCAGGAGAGCAGAGTTCTAGTGCACTGACCTGCTGTGTGCATGTGCTCTGTGCCTCAGTTTCCCCATGTGTAAAATGATAACTGGCTTCCTTGCTAAAGTGCTTTGAGATCAATGGATGATCAGGGCAAACCACTATTATTCCGATTGAGGTTTCCTTCATAGGGTTTGCCTTTCAGGATAGGATCCTTGGCCCCTCCCATCTGGTATCTTGACTCTGATGGTAGCCCGTACCTGATGCTTCAGTATCAAGTGAAACGCTCACATTAGACACTCAGCTCAATTCCTTCCTGACCCCGACACACTATCACCTTCTGCCTCCAACATTACACTTACGCCGTGCATAAGAACAAGACATATTAGAGCTTTAACATCTCATCTCCCTGTTTTAAACCCTGTTTGATCTGCCGGCATCATGTGGCCATGAGTTTCACAGGATGAACACACATGTAAATTAACTTGGGACAAGCTCATGGTCTCCTTGTTTTCATATCACAAGGGGGTTGAAGAGGCGGGAGGGAGTGGGTTTCATTACCAAACCGGCTTCACTAGCTGACTCTGTTACATCAACTATTATAGCTGCCCTGGGCAAGGGAGCTGGAGACTGGAGTGAGCCCTGAAGCATGGGCTAGAGAAACTGGCCAGTGTTACTGGCAGAGTTCCAGGCCCTGTGAGGGTACAGCTGGGCAGGGAGGGGCAACTCCATGCCCCCACTCTCCCAGTCCATGTGGACTAGAGCAGCTGTAAGTACTGCCACTGAACGTGCTCCAGACATGGAGCAATCTTACCTCCCTCCTGCCCACAGAGCAGGGCTTTCACCGTGCTCAGTGTTGGTCTAACTCTGCTCCCGGTGTAGTGAATGTGCATTTGATCACTGACTTCAATGGGAG
The DNA here is from genome assembly GCF_013100865.1 of Trachemys scripta elegans. Taxonomy (NCBI): domain Eukaryota; kingdom Metazoa; phylum Chordata; order Testudines; family Emydidae; genus Trachemys; species Trachemys scripta. The sequence goes on along the minus strand of NC_048315.1, from coordinate 4,397,972 downwards.
AGCAGTTAGGCCTATGCTAAGAGCTTTAATCCCATCCAGAGTATAGGCAGCTTCCCTCCCTGGAGGAGCCCACCTCCTCCCGCACTGCAAAGCCAGCCCCTGCCTCAGAGCACAGCCTTGCCTAGTCAGTCATCGACAAGCCACCTGGCACGGTAAGTTGAAATGACAAACGTCACTTATTCCAGCTGTGCTGTTTCTATCCCAGAAGGGATCACTTCCCCTGCTTCTCAGGGGGGTGAGCCAGAGGAGGGGTCTCTGACTAATTCAGAGCATAGACCACATCTCATCAAAGAGGCCATCTCATACCTACCTCCTCCTATTCACAAAAGCTCTGAGCCACCTCCCCTCTCATTGGCCATCATCACACAGCAGCCACGGGGAAATGGCTAATGGCTTTGTAGTTTCTTTTAATGCAGTTTAACAGCTGGAAAGGATGACGAGCCCGAACCACGTGACCTGCCTGCTCTCCACAGACCAGGGCCTGAGAACCTCTCAGCTGGAGGATTTTAGCAGTGGTGAGAAATTCTCTACCCAGCCCTAGTCATGCTCCAGTTATCCTACCTCCAGGTTCAGTGAGTCACCCTCAGAAGTGATGTTGGCTGGGCACTGAGCCCATTCCATTTCCGATTAGATCTACAATATATTTAGAGCTGTTATCTTGTGTCAACCACAGCGAGGCAACATGGAACAACTTACATTCAGACTCAGGAGCCGCACCTCACCCCCAAGTACTTTCCATACCTGTTACTAACCCAGGGAGAGCTGAAATTGGGGCGTTTTGTAGCCTGGGTACCAGTCAGGGACGTACGTGCTCACTTGCAGTGGTGTGCTGGCCAATAAGAGCATCCACCAGTGGCACCTCTCCAGGGGCAGCAAGAAGAACGAGCCACAGCTGTTTGCCACATGGTTAGCTGATATCAGTGTTTACATGACTAGCCTAGGGGCCGACGTGCCAATCACATACATCATCCTTAGTCTGAAGATTGTGCAATTCCTGCACATGGCGTGGGCACCATCGGGAGCCTGCAAGGAAGAAGAGTTAATTTCTCAGTGTCTGAGCTGAGAGGAGAGAGCAGAAGCTGCACGGATCCCTGGCCCTCTGACAGCTGCCTGGTGACATGCTGTCTGCAGAACTACAGCCCTGCGGTTTTTCACACCGTCCTGTTGTCAATGTGACTAGCCCAGCATGGCACATGCCAGCCTCAAGGACTACACACCCAGCCAGAACCACTCGTTCGGGAGCTGAGAAGGCAGCTCAGGTCTTGTTGGGTCACTGGTCAGGATGGTCTGCTACAAACCATCAGCCATACCACCTCTCCAGTGTGGATCCCGCAGCTCCTTCCCTGCCTTCTCCAGCTGGGTGGATGGCAACTGGCTGGTATGTTGGCCTGGCTGGGTGCAATTTGAAAAACTTTTACTTATGCCCAGCCAGGCCAACCTACAGGACATTAACCAAACAGAGCAGGATGCTGTCAGTTAGAGCCTGGAGACCCATCCTGAACTGGACAGGACCCAACGAAAAGTGTCGCATTCAGGCCAGGTTGGATATGAAAACAGCCTGACCCATGCGGGCTCAGATGATCTCTGAGCACCTCCTGCCCAGGGGGTCGACCCAGTGGCAGCAGCTGCGTGGACTGCTTCTGCTGGCCACGCACCCTTTGCTGCACTCGCTTGCAAAACAACAAAGGAGACGGCCGACAAAGATGGGCAATGGGCATGAGGAGCGAGAAGCCCCCACCAGGCTGAGCCCTAAGGATGAGGCGGCAGCACTGACAGGTTCTAGGGGACGTGTCCGGTTCAGGTTGGGTCGGAAGACGACTTGACACTCTTGGGTTGGGTTTGGGTCAGGTATGCTCAGCTTGGGTTTAGGTCTGGGCTGGGCTTCAAAATTAGGCTTGAGCAGACATCTAGTGTCAGTATCCTAAATTGCCCCGGACCAGCCCTCTGCGTGCCAGGATAGAAGGGACATAACACGTCTCTTCACTCCCCTTCAGCCATTTAATTGTTGGGGGCCCAATCCTGCCCACCTACAGTACCACTATTGAAGTCAAACTACTCCAAGGCAGAGACTCCCCCAGGGATTTCACCTGGGGTTAGCTCAGACCTATCTGTCGCTACTCAGCCGGAATAAGGGCAGAACTAATCAGTAGTCTCGGAAGCGCCTTCCCTTGTTTCCCTTGATGGGATATACAAGGAGCCCACAGGCTTGGCGGGTCTGTGATTGCCCAGCTCAGGCTAGCTCAGCATGGCTCAGAGACGCTCCATTCTGTCAGCTCACCTGACAAAGCCATCACTGAGGCTCCTGGAGGTGCCAGTCCCCGTGCAGCATAGCTACATGTAGGATGAAATCCACCGTGCAGGGGAGCAGCGCAAGGCTCAAGCACTCCTTCATTCCCAACACAAGTACTTAGGTGGTGCATAGGCCTCTGTGCTGGGGTGAATTTCGCTCACCAGCAAGGGCAGCCATGGGATGAGACACCATCCAAAGTGCCCAATCTGGCAGGTTTAAGCAAGCAAAACTCCCACTGACTTCAGTGGGAATTACGTGGGTGTATATAGGCTAGTGGGGAAGGCCCTGATTGCTAAGCAGGGAAGGCCCTGATTGCTTTCTCCCCTCCCCAATTACACAGCACTACAGTGTCTGACCGCATCTGTACTGAGACTGAGCAGAGCTCACGTGGAGGCAGCCAAATCCAGGGACATTTTCATTGTCCTTTTCCCCGCCTCCTCTGCTGAGAGCTTGGACGTTTCCTCAGTGATTCCTGCCTTTCATCATGAGGAATTATTGCTACAGAAATACAAGCGGAGCTAAGGCTGATTCATCTCCCTGTCATTCCCCACTTACCATCCCTTTTCACAGGCTGCAAAGTCCTGAGTGGTTTTAATTCCCAGCTCATCAATAGTAGAACTTACGAGGTAAAGCTGCTCTCCTGAGAGCATGGCTAGTAATGGTGAATGTGCTTTACACAAACACTTGTAAATGCCGCTCCCTGGACCCCTACTGTTAAGCTGGAGGGTCATGGTCTCCATCATAGTTTTTCCATAGGGAATCCAGTCAACAGGCATTCTGCAGGGACCCTCATGTGCTTCTTCAAAGCCAGGCAAGGCCACAAGCCCTGATTCAGCCAGGACTGCAAGGAAAGCTGTGGACTGGAGCGGAGATGGAGGGACATGGCTCATTTGGAGCAATGATGCAGTGGGGATGGGAAAGAGATGGCTCAAGTAGGAGTGGATATAACTTTACTAGGAACAACTACTCGGGGGCTGGAGTGGGAAGGGATGGCTCAGTCACGAACAGTTCCTCGGGGTGGACAGAGTAAATCTAGGAGTGGTTTCTTTGCATTGGGATGATATGCCCAGAAGAACAGCTCCTCACGCTGGTGTGTGCGAGATAATGCTCAAGTGAGGAGCAGTTACCTGTCCAAGAGAAGCTGTTACACAGGGAGGGCAGAAGAACAGGAGTAAGCAACTCAAGGCAATCCCAGTTGCCAGACAGTGCGTTGGGCCTTAAACTGGTGGGCATTAGCAGTGCGTAGCAACTTAAAAGTGCTAGGGACTGGAGCGTCCATAAAGCTTTGTGCTGTTAGATCATTTCACTGCTGGGCTTTGTGGGCTAGTGCACCAGCTGTTCGATCTAGTGTGCCTTTAGCACGATCTTTGTTATATGTCACTATTGTAGCAGCCAAGCCCCTCACTGTTCCAGTAGGGAATGGAAGCACAGAGAGATTAAGTGACCTGCCCAAGGTCACGTAAAAAATTGTGTTCCAGCAGGGAATTTAACCCAGGCCTCAAGTCCCAGGCCACTTGACTATCCTTCCTGCATTCAGGGAATCCCTGGAATATGAAAGGGTTAACCTTGATAGCTGCTTGCGGGACTCACTCGCACTGTGGGGCCGGGCTGAGCTAAGCTGCACAGTGTACGTTAGTGTGACCCAGCTCAGGGAGACGTCAGTCTGAAAGCTCCTAGATTGCAAAGGTGGCAGGAGGGTGGAGGTCATTGCGTTTCACTCCTGTGGGTGTCCACATGTGCAGCCCTCCATCCCCAGCACCCACTGTCGGAGCAGAGATTTACAGGGGAAGGGGACAGGGCTGGCAAAGTAAACCAAAGCTCCGGCTGCCGCCTGGCTGCTATTAACACAACAGGGCAGACCTGCCTTGCTGCCAGTGAACCAGACAGCTCAGGGGCAGAACGGGGAATTCAATTGCCCAGCGAGTTCAAGAGGAGGTGAATGAGAATGGAAGTCACCTGGTGGCTGCGTCAAAACAGGCTCTTAGAACAAGTGGCTAGATGAGTGGAGATATTAGGGAATAAGCTATTTCCAGAGGCTGTGGCTGCCGCTCTGCTAAGCAATGGGGCTTAGTATAACAATCATGATGCATTTTCTATTCAAAAAAAGAAAAAAGTAGCAAGTTCTTCTCTATTATTTGTGAAGCAGAGCAGGCCCAAACCCACCTAGAGCTGGGGTAAGTTCTGATCCAGATCCTATCTTCACAGGTGGCTAGTACCTTAGTGGACCTGAAAGCTGGTGGAATGAGCTCAGGGTGGGCACAAAATCCTGAAGAACACCCGCAGCACAGAAAGCAGCAACGCAAACTCCCACCACACCGCTCTGCCAATGCTTTTCAGCCCTGTGCTGGAGTGAGAGCACCAGCATGGGATTCTCAGAGCTCCTGGCCCGGGAACATTAAGTCTCCAGGATCCACAATTCAATCTTTGTGCTCACGGCCGAGGCTGGCAATGAAAGGGGCAGTTCGTGTCAATCCTCCACTTGCCAAGCCTGGAGGTTACACGGATATAGAGGGGGCGTTTAGGCAAGTCCATACAGCTGTGAGCACCCACCTCTGGAATACGGGTGCCCAGGGTCTGGTGCTAGTGGCCACTCAAGGAGGGAAAAAAATCCAACACGCACAAATCAAATAACCTCAAGAGTCTGCAATAAATGTTTAAAATCAAACTAAAAACCCAATGGCTAGTTGGTGTGAGTGACTAATGAAAGACCAAGCCTCAGGCTATGGCTACACTTAAACCATTACAGTGGCACAGCTGTGTCGCTGCAGCACTTCAGTGTAGACAGGGAGAGGTGGATTACTTAAGCCCAAGAGGCGATAACTAGGTCTATGGAAGAATCCTTCTGTTGCCTTAGTGCTGTCTATGCCGGGGGTTAGGTTGGCATAGCCACATCTCCCAGGAGCGTGGATTTGTCACACCCCGAGAGACGTAGCTATGGCAATGTAAGTTCCCAGTTCTCAGTCTCGACAGAGGGAGCTTTGTCCCCCCTCAGACAGGTCTCTTTTTCAGATAGCCAATCAACCCCAGGACCCCATGGTGCAAGGACTCCAGGAGAGCTAGCCTTAGAATCATAGAAGATTAGGGTTGGAAGAGACCTCAGGAGGCATCTAATCCAATCCCCTGCTCAAAGCAGGACCAATCCCAGCTGGGGCTTTGTCAATCCGGGCCTTAAAAACCTCTAAGAAAGGAGATTCCACCACCTCCCTAGCTAACCCATTCCAGTGCTTCACCACCCTCCTAGTGAAATAGTTTTTCTTAATATCCAACCTAGACATAGGTGCTGACTTCCCCTCTGCCCAGTGGGTGCTCAAACTCCCCCCGCCCCTGGTCCCACCTCTGCCCTCCTTCTTCCCACCCCTGCACTGCCCTCACCCCACCCCCATTCCAGCCCCTTCCCTCAAGTCCCCACCCCTGCCCTGCCTCTTCTCCGCCTCCTCCCCTGAGCACGCCGCATCCCCGCTCCTCCCTCTCCCTCCCAGAAAGTCCTAAGTGCCACCAAACAGCTGTTAGGTGGTGGGGGACGGGGCGGGAAGCGCTGGGAGGGAGGGGGAGGAGCAGGTACGCGGCGCGCTCGGCAGGGGGAGGAGAAGGAGGCGAGAAGGGGGGAGCTTGGCTGCCGGTGGGTGCAGAGCACCCGCTAATTTTTTCCCATGGGTGCTTCAGCCCTGGAACACCCACGGAGTCGGCGCCTATGAACCTAGACCTCCCCCGCTGCAACTTGAGACCATTGCTTCTTGTTCTGTTACCTGCCGCCAATGAGAACAGCCGAGCTCCATCCTCTTTGGAACCCCCTTTCAGGTAGTTGAAGGCTGCTATCAAATCCCCCCTCACTCTTCTCTTCTGCAGACTAAATGGTACTCTATGTCCAGAGAGGGCATCAGACAGAACGACAGCATCCTTAAGCATAAGCTAAATGCCCTGTCACTGTAGCAAGCACTGCTCCAGGCATGCCAATGGTGTAGATTCCCCAGTGACTCATGTCACAGAGCAGAATCCAGCCCACTGCGGAGGTTACTGCCCTGAAGCACAAGATTGGATTGCCCACACACCCACCCATTTCCCTTAGCCACATGTATGTGTAACCCTTCTGCCAGGCCAAGTTGCTGCTATCAACAGCGTGACACAGAACCAGCTCGAGCCCCCACCCAGTGACCTGGGAAAATCTTACACAAACCCCTAGGCGCCTCGAAGAGGCAATATTTCCCCTCTCGCAAGCACAGAGCCTCGGTGTAGCAGAAAATGTTTAATAACATGAGGTAAACGACATAGCATTAAATTGGGAAAACACCACAACTAGAGTTCATAGACCAAACCATGAGCGAAGACCCACCCCAGCAAATTGGGCCGTGTCCTCTCCCGTTGGTTCTTGAAACCAGCGACCCAAGAATCACCAAAGTCCCAAAAGTCCGACAACCCCCCATCAGTGCAGCCCCAGAGTTCAAAAGGGGGGGGTGAGCAGGGTGTTAAGGGGCACCTTACGTGATCCGAGGCCAACCCGGCTGCTTCTCCGTGGGGTTCCACCGCAGCCTTACCACGAACTGCTCCACTCCACCCGCAGTCCCACTCCCGCCGTCCCACGAACTGCTCTGGCAGCCGCTCCGCTCCGCTCACCAACCTGTGAGCCAGGCCGCTCCGCTCCACAACCTGTGAGCCGCACTGCTCTGCTCTGCTCTGCTCTGCTCTGCTCCGCTCCGCTCCAGCCATCCCTTGGGCTGCTCCCACAAGGCACTGCTCTGCTAGCTGCTCCTCCAGCCGCTCTGCTCACCAACCTGTGAGCTGCTCTGCTCACCCCCGCTTAGGTAAGTTAGCTTAGCAATATAGCTTCAGTCTCCCCCACTAGTTAACACAGCCTCAGTGATCTCAGCTCTTAAATAGCTTTAGCTCTTTTGTGATTTCAGCTCTTAGTGATTTCAGCTAGTAGTAGGAGAGCCCCAGTGCTGGTGCACTATTGGCCCAGAGTAAATTCAGCTCAGCAGTCTGTAACTAGACTCCTAAGGGAATCAAAGTTAGCTCTGACATTCAACAGTGGAGAGAGGAGGAGGTGCAATTGGTGTTTCAGGCCCACAAAAGGAACCCACACCACCAGGTACCAATACCTGCCCCCACCCTCTCTCAATTCACTGGGTTTTGTAACCCATGCCCCTTGACAAGCAAATGCTACTTAGGTAATGGTGAATGACTCACTCAGTCCTCTGTCATACACCAGTTCCACTGGCCTTGATTCACAGAATCAGGGTAACAAAACTTTATTCTTCCTGCCCCAATAACAGAGAAACTGGGGATCCCACACCAGCCAAAGTAACCACTTTGAGTTGCTGTTGTTTCCTGCCAGGCGAGTGGGTGTGCCTATGCAAACAAGATCAGCCCCTGGAGTTCTTTTCCACACTCGCCATAATTCACCACCAGATGTCAGGGTAGAGCTCATCCTGACTCTGCTTACATCTGGAAGGCCACCAACACGCCTATATCCAGCCCTTGTTGAGTCCAACAGTGTCCTGCTGTGCATGGTACAGAGGCCCCAATCCTGGCTGTGTGTGCATAAGAGGGGAGACAGTGCCCGGGTAACCCTCCCCTCCACTGTGTCTGGCTACTGGAGGACATGGCAAGGAGGAGACCGGCTAGCAAAGCCATGGTACATGGCTGACTGGGTAGGGGCTGTGGCTAACCCTCCCCTCCCCCATCGCATAGCAGCCATGGGGCAGCAGTCGGGATGGGAGCATGGCAGGCTGGAGGAGAGGTGCACTCCTGGAGACATTCTGCCCAGTCCTGACCTCTGCCGGCATATTGCCTCCAGCTGCCCCTGGTGGAGCTTTACCCCTCCTCCCAACCAGGGGTCTGGCTCACAACGACACCCACAGCAGCTCGGCACTTGCTTCACAATTGAAAATCATCACTCCAGCTACCTGCCATCCATTCACTGCAGGGCTCAACTGGGTATCGGGAGTGACGTGGCAGCTCCAGGAGTTTCCACAAAACAAGGCACCCCTCTCTTCCAAAAGGCGCTGCACAGACCCTCCCGACCCCGCTCTTCACGGAAACTGCTGAGCTCAGAGACCTTTTGTTACTAGGGAACCGTGACACATTGTCACACAATACAGCACCAGTCAGAGTGCTGCCTATGGGCTACTGGGTGTCCAGGCTCGGGCGGTGATGGCCACTCCCTGCTCAAACACAGTCACAGCGAGGCAGAGGAAATAAAATGCTCCCAGAGCTGGGGAGCTCGAGCAATCCTGCTTGGGTGTTTGCACAGTGTAGGAAGAACCCTCCCTCTTCCTATCTGTTCTGTGCACAGGGGCACCGAGAGCTAATGACACAAATCACGGCAGCCTGGCAGCAGCTAGGCAAGTGGCCAGCTGGACTCCTGCTAAACTCTGCTAGTTACCAGATCCTGATACTCCCCTCTCCATTTGCCTGCTTCGGTCCCCTGGTGCCTCCTGCCTGCAAAGCAGCGGTTCTCGGGCCAGGGACTGCCTCCTCCATTAGTCACGTACACAGAGCCTAGCACAACGGGCACCGAGAGGGGTTCCTAGGCCCTCCTGTAGTACAACTCAGAACCAACCACTGAGCGTTCAACCCTTCTATGCAGTGCTAACACCCAGTACTGTAGAAAAACACATTCTATCGAGCCATAAAGAAACGCTGGGCCGGAGGGGTTCAGCACATTGCTCCTAGTGTTAAGCTCAACTGATTCTCTGTGAACCCTAGCTTAAGGGAGCACGCAGGGAGCGGACCAAAGCCCAGGCGCTGGGCAGAAGTGGACTGTCATGGTGGCACAGAATGCGGCGTATGCTTTGGAGGGGGCTGGGGAATGGAAGCTTCCTGTCCTAATCCCCCAACCGAGGGAGGTACAGACACATCTCCCTGTACCTACCTGACCCCTATTATATCACATCTGAGCACCTCCAGCTCTAATGCATTTATCCTCCACTGCCCCGGCAGGGCTAGTTTCTCCGTTTTACAGATGGGGAGCTGAGGCCCAGAGAGACTAAGTGACTCGGCTAAGGTCACCGGAGAAGCCTGTGGTGGAGCGGGGAATTGAACCAAGGTCTGCTGAGTCCCAGCCTACTGCTCTAACCTTCCTCTGCATCCACACCCACTTCACTGGGACATTTTCCATTGCACCGAGTGGGCTTGGGAGCCCAGGTCCTAGTGAAAGTCTGAGAGCGGGGCAACGAAATCCCTTCAAAAGCTTAACGTTCTCACCACTAAGCACAGTAAGGTACACAACAGCTACCAGGTGGGTTCAGCTCACGGGAAGCAATGGGCATGCTCCAGTGGTTCTCAGCCTTTTTACATTTGAGGACCTCTACAAAATCTCAAATGGCCATGCAGACCCCTTTGGAAATCTTAGACATGACCCCCAGGGACCACAGACTGAAAAACCACTGCCCCAGTCGAAGCAGTTCCTGCACAAGCAGCACTCCAAGAGCTGTGCGTGTTCTCCGTGACACTCCCAACCACCCAGTGAAGACACGCATAAAGCAGCCCGGGACAGGTTCTGCTGCTTTCCAGCTGCAGGAAGAGACCAATCAGCATGTGCCAAGTGGGAAAGGGCAGAGGGCAGATCCTGGAGCTCAGCCACAGCGGTATGAACGCAGCCTATTAAGTCCTGGGGCTGGTAGGTGGAGCCCAAAGTAAGCGAAGGAAGGTCATGCCTTAGGAGGAGGGAGGGGCTACAGGAAATATGTATGGGGGACAAAAATAAATGAACAAAAATGGGACAGGCGTGCAGGCCATAGGGTTAGTGACGGGACACCCAACACAGAACCCCAGATAACACCTGCCACTCTGAGGAGTCCAAGGAATCAAGCAGCTGCTCTGCAGACAAGGAGTGACTCCAGAGTCACACCAGTTTAAGCAGAGATGAAAAACCATTCCAGACTCAACGTCTGAGAGGGTGGTCTGGAGGGCAGAGCGTGCTGAGGGGAAGCGGGAAGGCAGAAGATTGAGAAGAGCATATCAGACAGGGAGGGCGAAGGACTCAGGTTGGGATGCTGTTTTCATCCTGTCAAGCTCGTCAGGCCCCTTTGGCGAGACAACGCTCCCGGCTGGTTGCTTCCGGCACGGATTAAAGCTGGATCCTGCAGGTCCTGAGGCAGTGAGCAAGCCTCCCCTTCAGTCAGGTGTCAGCTTTCTAGCTCCATCTCCTCAATTACTAAGGGCGATGAAACATGCGGGCTGGATTCCCCTCTCATGCAGGGGTCACGCGGCTCCTGGCATCGGCGCACTCTCCAGGAGGGTCTGCCAACGCCTCTGCCTGGGGAGTTAGTCATGTTTACAAGGCCTAAGCAGTGCGTCGCCAGCCAGCACCCACCCAAGTCCCCAGCACTGCTGGAGCTCCGGGATCATGGGATGTTTCAGAGCTGGAGTTCCTGGCTCCTTGCCCTCTGCCCCCTGCGAGGGACAGAACGGCAGGTGAGGGGAAGGCAGGCAGACAGCATCAGGCAGCGAGTGAGGGCCCCAGTCTGCTAGAAAGCTTCCAGGCCTGGCTCACTGCTTGGAAGGGGCTGCCTGCTCCTGCTCAGAGTTCCTTGCTGGCGTCAGTTGTTGTGTCTCCTGGTCATCAGGGAATGACGGTAAACTCACTGCTCCGGTCCTGCCGCCTCCCTCAGCAGCCTGATGCTAATAACGCTGGGAGCCTGAGATTCTCCAAGGAGCCAAAGGGACGTAGGTGCTCAACTCCCTCTGAATCGCAACAGGATCTGCTCCTTTGAAAATCCCAGTCAGAATTTAAGGCATTTTCCTTGTTCAAAGTACTGTACAAACAAGAGCAACTTTGCCCCATTTCACAGGGGTCTCCCCACTTTACTGACAGGCAAACAGACAGAGAGGGGCAAACCCACCTGCCCACGGTGGTGCAGCAAGTAGGTGGGGGAGCCAGGATTGGAACTCGGGGGCTCCTGGCTCTCAGCCTGTCCCCGAGCTCCTTAGAGTAGCTGAAATCCTGTGGGAATGGAGCTCCCAGAGAGCAGGAATCAGGGGTTTGGAGGAAGCCAACAATTTCCTCATGAGTTATCAGTGCCAGCCTGGTTTAGCAGGTGGAAGGGCAGATTCCTCACCACCACTTCACTCTTCAGTAACAGGGAGAAATTCAACCTGCACTCGAACAAACAGTCCTGCTCCAAGCTCTTCCCCGGGGAACCAGAGGCCCAATACTAAGCAAACGGCACTTTGCCAGACCCCCAGCCTGTACTTTCTCTGGGTTGTTTCACGTACAAACACTGCGAGCTGTCGCCAACCAGCCCGTGTCTGCATACGGCACCCTGACCAGCACACTCTGAGCCCATTGGTCCATGTGAACATAGGCAGCACATGAGATGTATCGGTGGTGTGAGCAATTCTGATCAGAGGGAAAATGGCTTAAGACACTGAAAACATAATGGTACCCAGCCACGCAAAAAATCACAAGCCGTTGAGCAGACAGGCCGCCCTCTACTGCCCTCTCAGCGAGGAGTCCCCCCATGCGCCTGTCAGTTCCGTTCATCTGAACACACAGGGGCTGGAGTTTGATGAAATGCTGGCTGGTTAACTGGATGTAACTCCCTTTTGGAGGCTGAGTGTAAAGTCTCTCTCTGACCGAGAATCGTCTCTTCAGGGATAGCTACTGAACATCAGAACGGCCACAGTGGGTCAGACCAATGATCCATCTAGCCCAGGATCCTTTCTTCTGACAGTGGCCAGTGCCAGATGCTTCAGAGGGAATGAACAGAACAGGGCAATTATTGAGTGATTCATCCCCTGTCGTCCAGTCCCAGCATCTGGCAGTCAGAGGCTTAGGGACACCCAGGGCATGGGCTTGCACCCCTGTCCATTGTGGTTAATAGCCATTGATGGACCTATCCTCCATGAACTGATCAAATTCTTTTTTGAACTCAGTTACAGTTTTGGTCTTCACATCATCCCCTGGCAGTGAGTTCCACAGGCTGACTGCTTGTGTGGGGGAGGGTTACCCAGGTGCAAGGAAGATGGTACACGGTGCCAACACGCACACTGCAGACTGGAGCTCTCCCATGTGAGCCTGGCACCTCCCCACCAGGGCGGCCAGCAGGGCCAGCAACGAGTAAGCAGCTGCACCAGGAGAGACATCTCCGCAGTGGGGCATGGGGAGCAGTGGGCCTCGCCTGGGGTGGGGGAGCAGCTGGTGGGAGGAGGAGCCCGTACTTGGGAGGCAGTTGGCGGGGCAGCGAGGATCGGGATGAGGGATACCTGCCGGGGCCTATGCTACTGGAACAGGGCGCTGGCCTGGGAGCCAGCCCGATTTCAGAGCTAGAGGCTGGAACTACGTAAGCCTCTGCGTCAGCAGGAACCATGCTGACAGACAGCGATGGGAGCAGAAGCAAGGGAAGTGTATTAATGAACCGCACATTGCTGGGTAATCACCACATTAGCATTATTGGATCAGAACCTCTGCATAATTTGGGAAGAGTAACTACCTACGCAAGGGGCATGTTTACATGAATTTCCATCCATTTGCACCCTGATGAACCCCTTTCCATTGCATTATCAGCAACTCTCTTGGTGACCAGTAATGCCCCAGGGGCAGCTCTGCCCCGAGGGGCAACCCATCAAGACCGCAGCAGTGACTTTCCAGTTTGGGGGCTAGCACCATCTTTAAAGCGACAGTTTCGGTCTTCCAGCTCCTCTTCATGTTGCCACGAGCTGGTCACTGGACCGGACCCCAGCCCTGGCCTCCCCACAGTCCCCTCTGCGGCCTGTGGGAGTTTTGCACAAGCCAAAGAACACAGAATTGATCCCGTGCCTCGTCCCACTGCTCTGGGCTGGGAACAGACTATTGCTGCCACAACAGCACCCGGCTGCCTGCTCTTCAGGGCTGCAGCCTCTGCACTGATCCTGCCATGTCAGATCTCACAGCTGCTGGGGCCAGAGCTGCAAAATAGCCAGCGGATCAGAGAAACCCAGACTGCAGCTGGAAGCTCAGAAGAGGAGGAGCAGGAGAACCTGCTTCTCCCCACGTACTCCAGAGCCAGGAAGGGCTTAAGCTGTAAAAATCAAATCTGGATCCACATGTGAAACAGCACCCCCCAAGTCTGAGGGTGGTTGGTGCAGCCCATCGGAACAGTTGGGTTCTAGATTTCATGAACCACCACCCCCAGTCCGGGGGTTTGGTTCAGGCCTTTCTATCCAGGAGAAAAAGGATTCAAGAGCCTGCACTAATGGTTCAAGAGGTGGCAGAGGGTAAAGGGCTTCACAGGGCCTGGGTGTGAGTTACACCTTGGTATGTTGCTTCTCCTGCTTCATCTCCTCCCCTCCACATGGAATGTATGGTGGTTACACCACCATTTACCTGCATGTGGCCCCGAAGGCAGCAGTCAGAGTCTCTGGGACACTCACATTGCTGGAGCTGCAAAACCACTCAGCCCAGACCTGCTCACCAAGGGTCCGTCTTCACTGCAGGGTTAACCCAGGCTCCCCTTCCATCTACCCCTCCCCCCCGGATTTGGTGGTGCTTTAAACCCAGGGAAGCTGGCCCAGCTGGGGGTATGGTGCTACTTTCATTCAGGCTAGCAGCCCACCCCCTTTGCAGCGAGGAAGGGGCAGGCCAAATCCCTCCAGTGCTGATTATCCTCCACCGCCTTCCCATAATTCCCCAGGCCCAGAACAGACAAGCTCTCCCACAATTCACTGGCAAAGAGCCAGAGAGGCTCAGCTAAGTGTAGTGCTAAGAACCCGGGGGTACGGCCCAAGCACCACACATACATGGGAACACAGCACCAGTGAGGACGCAGTCGCTCGGGTCGGACTTTGCAGCCTGGCTGCTGACACTGGGGTTAGGCTAATCCGGAGGTTCAGACCCAGCTGCAGGGGGTTCTCTCTGCAGGGAAGACATCCCACCATAAAGCAGAGAGGATCATCCTGTGCGGCCATGTAAACGAGCGGAAGAGATTCCCTGTTACATACCTACGTCATTAGCCCTCAGTGGAACGAAACGCTGTCCTGCCTCTTGCTTTTGCAGCGATAACTGACTCAGCTCCCAACTTCATCTCATATGCTCCTGTCCCAGGCTTTTCCTGATAATCCCTCTTCTTCCTCCCACTTGGGCATCTCAGTTACACCAGCCTAACCCTCGCTGCATTGGATACCATGGTCCCAGCCAACTCTCGCGATACCTGGTAATTTTCGTAGAGACCCAGCTCCTGGTTGAGGAGAAAAGCTGGAAAATGTGACTCGAGAGCTCCCAAAGGCTCAGAACCCAGCAGGCAAAGAAAGAGAACCCAACACGGACTTTTTTAAAAATCTCATGGTTTTCAGCCCAATCTCACGATTTTGGGGGCCTTGGGTTTGGCAATACTGAGGTCACAGGCTGTGGAGCCAGGGGGGTCACCCAGGCCATGGCCTAACTAGTTTTTGGCCAGGCCAAACCTGAGTGGCACTGCAATCTTGTGTGCTGAATTGCAGTGCTATGCACTCAGATTTGGAGGGGATGGGTGTGGGAGCTCATGGGTCTGGGGTCAGAAGGCAAATCTATGGCACCCCCCTACACACACATTTTAAATCAAGCTCTGCAGCCCCCCTGACTGAGGACATCATCCCACAGACCGGTCCCTGCCAGGGGACCAGAATTGGGCACAATAAAGCCCTGAAATCACATTGCAGTAATACAGCAACAGCATCAGGTTTATGGTACCATAAAAATGAAGTGGGCTCCCTCTCCCCCGCACTCACAGTGTAACCTTCAGATAAAGCCGTTCCACCGTTCAAATGGAACAACTGTAATAGCAGAGTAGAAAGTCCTACAGCCCACCTGCAAAATTACAGGGCTAGGAGCATTTTGCCAGCCACAGAGCAGCTGTCGGATTGACTAAATGTCCCTAAGTGCTTTTTAATAGAACACTGCACAGACCGTTTGCAGAGCCCTTTGGCAGGCCAGGCCCCAATGATCGTAAGTCAGGTGTGCCCAGGAGGTTTGTCCTCATTCTCCAGACGTCTCCACTTATATAAATGGCAAATATACTCTTAACACGTTATTCGCAAATGCCGACATGAAGACGGACAAAGGATCATGCCGAAGTCCCAACGATCTCCAGAGATTCAGACCCGGAAAATCTTTGGAGCCACGGCAAGCTTTGCTGCAAATTGCGTGACCCAGATGGCTATTCTGCTTTCTCCATGCTGAAGTATCCCTATGCTTTAAAGATGCCCAAGATAAGCAGGAGCAGCACAGGGACAAGCGACTCATAAAGGGAAGTTTGTCAGAATGTGCCTCTTCATCAGTGCAAACAAAAGATTTTTCCACTGAAATCAAACCAGAGCGCAAACCAAAACCAGATAGTCTGACACCCGAGCATCTGTCCATCCAAGTAAACCGACATGTCCTTGATTCCTCTCCATCCCCACCCCCTCCACCAGCACCTGTTCCCTGCACATTACGAAATTTAGGGAAGTTAAAAAAAAAAAAAAAAAAAAAAAGGCACCACAAAGCGTGCTGGGTCTTTTCCCACCGCTGAGATCTATGAAAAGCAGAGAGATTATTCTTCGTAACGGACACAAAGAACCCACATTTTCAGCTGGCCAATCTCAAGCCAGTCCAGTGACCATGTGCCCAATTTTACAGATGCAAGCAGTTGTGCATATCCATCTGGATGTGCAAAATCAACATCCAGACTCATCCCCCTCCCCGAAAACCACACAGCACAAAGTGTCATTAGAGGGACAGGGAACAGGGCCTTATAGTAAACATAGGAGTTAGGAGAGCTGTGTTCTTTTCCCATCTCTGGCACTGACTCCCTGAGTGTCTTTAGAGCCACTCACTTAACCTGTTCCCAGTCAGTTAAATGGGGGAGAATATTTACTTACCCCATAGGGGGACAGCATGGTAATGGTTGGAAAGTATGTTGAGGTCCTTGGACGGAGAGTAATTGAGAAGCATTAGTGACTTATTGGTTCACATATATGTAACAACGTATAAAGCTATTGTGTAATACATGCATTAGCTGCATTTCAGACCTTCAAATCAAGAGAAGCCTACAACAAAAAATAAGCAGAGGATAAGCCAGAGAAACCCAGCCTCAAGAGGGGAGCCAGCCTGAATTCCTGGTTGCAACAGAAACCCGCTTGGAGTAAGAACATGATTGGTATCTGAGCCTTATGACACAATGGTTAATGTTTAACGATGCCATGTCACAAGTGATGAAGTTGTGAGCCTCACATCACGGCACAGCTCTGTAGTGCAGAGGAGTGCAGGTTCGGCTGGAGACAGAAGATTTAAGTTCTTTATGGCCACGTAGAAAGGAATCTGATCCAACACCCTAGCAGTTTTGATTCAATCTCACGTCACTGTAATGGCTCACCGCTCAAGAAGCCAGTGCCTGGGATAAAACTGACCCCTTTTCACTGCTCCCCAGGCCTCTCGTCCAAATGGATCTTTCTTTTCAAAAAAAAGCAAACAAAGAAGGTTTACTGCTTTACTGCCAGTTTGCTGTATTCACTCCAAAGTGACTGGAGTTGTAGAACAGCCGGGAGCATCGTGGCTCTCTAAATGCACACCCAACATACAGCGACCGGTCTGGCTGGCGCTCTGTAACAGGGTGGGCAGACTCGAGGAGCCTGTCCAGGAACAAAGGACTCCTCTGTTGAGTGACTGTAGGCTCAGATGACAGAGCTCTGCCCTGGGATTCAGGCTGGTTATTGCTAAGTCACCCATCGCCAGGTCCGGATTTCCAGTTAGGCACAGCAGGCACATGCCTAGGGGCACCTGCGTTCTAGGGGCGCCTAGAAATTAAAAGTTTCATTTTTTATGGAAAACACAAAGGTCAGATGTAGGTGGGGGGGGGGAGGGAGGAGGGGGGCTGAAGATGCCGCGTTTAGAGGCACGTAAGGTGTAAATCCGGCCCTGCCCACCCCTAAGTCTGGCCCTGGCTGTCTAGTTAATTCTAGCCATAGCTTATAGGAGGTGAGAGCCTCTCTTTGGGACAGTGGCACTCCGAGTGTGAAACCTGAGCAGCTGCCAAGCACCAGGAAGCAGCTTAGGCTGAAATCTATGTTGTGTTACCAATAAAGCCAAACTCCAGGAAGGGGGTGGAGTCTGGAGACAGGCTCTGTCTACACTAGGGTTTTCTTGGGGAAAAAAATTCTGCAGCATTACTAACACTAGTGCAGCTCCAACGTGGGAGCGCTTGTGCAGATGGTTACTGGGCTCAGTGCTGAAATAACTGGGTGAAATGTACAGCCTGCGCATACATTATATTATCAGATGGTCCCTTTTGAACTTAAATTCTATGAATCTATCAGTTTTCACACAGTTTTCTAAGCCTGCTCAGAGCAGTGACACCAGGCCAGCCCACAGAGGGAAGGGCGCTAGTCCCCAGAACTGTGTATAGGAGGAGAAGTGTCCATGAGATGGTCTCTCTGTGAAGCTGTGGTCCAGGCTACAAAAGTGTCCATGAAGCCCTGTGGGATAGGAAGCCAGCCTGCTTTTGGTTTTTAACTAGGGAATTTTTCACACATAGCGACTAGACTGACGCCTGGATGAACAACTGGCCTCTGTTCTTCTGAATGGCTGCTCTACTACTCAGCAAACACAAGCTGCATTTGTCATTCAGAACAAGCCCGTGTCGGAGGAATGGGGACAAACGCCCTGCACTATCTGGAGGACAGAAGGCGCTGATCCCATTTTGCTGAATTATTTTACAAATAAGAAAAGGGTAATGAAAGCATTGACAAAATACATTGGCAGATTAAAGAGCACACAGCGTGGCGGGCGAAATACAAGCATCTCTGCCAAAGTAATTAACCTTATGCAGATTTCTACCCAACAGCCTTTGTGACTGGCCAACACCACGAGAACCTGCCTGTCTGGAGACTCCAGCCCCTGCGCTCACCATTCAGATGCAGCTCCGGATTCTCCTGTGTCATCTCTTCCCTGCCACCCCAGCCCTTTCCTCTGAGCTCTCCATCTAGCTATACGGCAACAATAGCAGAACGGTCACTGACTTTCTAGCAGCAGGGTTTGAACTTGGGACCCACAGTGCTCTCTGCAGGAGCCTCTGGTGCTGAAGGATTCAGTCCCTAGCCGCTGCGGTGCTCTTGGATCTCTTCCGAGGACAAAGAGCCCATCCTCTCCTTGTGTGGTTATGCAATCTTCTCCCACGCTGGCTGCCCAGGCCCACCTGTGAGGGGGAGAGAAAGGTAGCTCAGTACGCAGGTCCCACTGAGACAGTAACGGAGCCAAGTCAGTGCCATTTGCAGTGGTGTTGGAAACAGGACAACGCTCGTCCGTTGGGAATTGGAGCGGAGACCCACTCAGCTTATTCCACACTAGAGATTATTGACATACAGCAGCTTCATCTGCAGTGCAAGTAACCCCCGTGACCTTCAGAGGGTGCATGTAGCCTCTCTCTCTCCCTGCTGCCCCCTACTGTCATTTTAGGTGCATCTGCTGGGTTGCGTGGGTTAGTCTGAACAGAGCAGAGCTGTCTGCCAGTCCCAGGCCTTTCTGGTGCTCTCATCCAGCACTGACTGTTGTCTCTTCTCAGTCTAGCCTTGGGCAGGCAGACCCTTCGCATAAGCCATGAATCTCTTTCAAGAGATCACATCCTCCTCCTCCTGCCATGCTCACTGGCTTTCAGTCTCCCACAGGCAGCACCCACACTCCAGGTTTGTTTTCCTTTTCGTCCTGCACTGCAGCTTTCAAAGGCAGAACACACCCAAATAAAAAACAAGCCTCATAAACGCATCAGTCTTTCATTGCGCACAGAGGCATTGATCAGCAGCATTACTCATAAGCCTGACAGCCATGCAGCTAGAGCATCGGATTTTGGCAGTATGCCACCTGGGGAGCATTCAGACCTAAGCCAGCCAGTTGGTGCCTTGTTTTATTGTTAAATAAACATATACAGTAGATTCCGCTGCTTAATAATGCCTCAGTTGCCAGCAAAAAGTTGTCATTATCTCGCAGTTGCTAATAAGTGGAAGGCAGGTTTGTGGGGCTGCAGTTAGGGAAGGAAACTCTGGGATGTGCCTTCCCTGGCTGCAGCCCCACACATTTGCCTGTGGGCAGGGCAGCAGCAGGGAAAGGGTCTGGAGCCCAGATGCCAGGGCTTTCAATGAGATTCAGGGGCCCCGTGGGATTGCACAGGACCTCTCCCTGTGCTCAGCACATCCCAGTGCTTCCTTCCCTGGGTGCAGCCTGGAGTGGGCAGCTCTGGACTCTGGGTTGCAGCCCCGCTCCTCCCTACTGCCCAGCCCACAGCCCCTGACCTTCTGTGCTGTCCCCAGGCCCAGGGAAGTTTGCAGAGCTGCATCAGGGAAGGATGTCCCAGCACTTCCTTGGCTTCAGCCTCGCAAACCTGCCTGCAGCTGGGCCCTTCCTTCCAAAAAGTGTTGTTAAGAAGTGGCATGCCCCCGTATCCAAATTCCATTAACATTAAAGTGGATGAGATAGGATTGGTTCCTGGCAAAATGTTGCTATTAACCTGAAGTTGTCAATATCTGGGTTGCTATTAAGCAGAATCTACTGTAATTAAGGTTGAATAATGAAGGCCCAAGGCATTTTCTGGGGTTTAATGACCAGCTGGCAGGACTGCTGGCTGAAAGTGAAGCTGAAAGTCATTAAAGCCAATGGCTATTAATACCCCAGGATGTGGATGGGCCAAGGTCAGTAATGCACATTAGAAATGGAGGCCAAGCACAGATGGGGATTTTTATTTCCAGCAGTGCAAACTGCAGCAGAGTTTTGTGGATAGATTTGGGGGGGGGGGAGTAAAGGTAGCAGTGATGGGTGTCTGGTGGCAGTGTTGAGGAGGGATCTGCAAATGGATTGAAGAGGGTACGGCATGAGCTGAATTTATCACAGCACACTGCACTTAGCCAAGAGCTCTAAGCGCTTTGCTCCCTCTGGGAGGTAAGCAAGTTTGTTATCAAACCCATTTTTCACATGGAAAAACTGAGGCACAGAGTGAGAGAAGAAAATGACTTAACCTCTAGGTCACACAGGGAAATCAATGGCAGAGGCAGGAACAGAATCCTGCAATCTTGACTCCCACCCATGCAGCTTCAACTGCTAAATATTGCATCACTTCCTTCCACATGTTCCCATGCGGGACCGTCCTGCAGTTTAACCCACACAGACCAGGTAACTTACACACAATGTAAGTTAATAAATCAGAGGGAGCCATTCAACAAATGGGCCAAGGAGTCCATGCAACCACATCCCATTCCATCCCTTCCCTCTGATCCCGAGGTGCCCCACCCTCCAACCCTTTTGCTCTCACATCCCATCTTAGCAAAACAGCTGCCAGAGTTCATAGCCATGCAAGAGAGAGTGTGCAGCTCTGCCTTCCCAATTGCTCCGCAGCTGGTAAAACACAGGGGGGAAGACGGTGTTTGTGAGAACACACGAATTATCTTCACTGGTCTTATTACACTTGAATGGCAAGCCAACAAAAGAAGGCATCATTCAGGCTGTACCAGTGCAGCACTGTTGTTGTTTCTCTTTATAAAACATTCATCATTCCAACCCCGCGGCCTCAAGCAGGGACAGATTGGGAGTAGCGATCAGCTGAATATCATTGTGCAAGTGCCTGCAGAATAATAAAATAGCCTATGAACAAGGCAATGGTCAGACGATGGGTAAGTGACAGACAGAGCCCCGAGCTTACTAGTTCAATCCAGCTTTGGCCAATTGTTCGGTGACCCCCGTGTATTATTTAACCTGTTTATATTGCAGTAGTGCTTGAAAGCCTCAGCCAGTGCCCACATAGCGCTAGGTGCTGTACAAAACAGTACATGACCAGCCCTGCCTCATTTAATGACTCGGGTAATTCTCAGCCCACTTCCTAAGGGAGGAATGCCCTCATCAACAAAACAAAACCTGTCGACCCCACACCACCATAATTGTCCCAGCGGACAAGGCAGACTAAACACCCCTCCTATTCTTAGAAGAGATGCCATCAGAACAGGGCTGAGGCCCTGTGTTCAGAGTTTGTACAGTGCCTAGCACAGGGGAGTCCGGCTCCATGACGGGGTATGCTAGGTGCTGCAGTAATACCATAGGTGGAGCAGTGTGTGCCATTGACCCTGACCCTGCCCTGCCTCTTTCCCCAAGGCCCCGCCTCCATTGCTCACTCCTCCCCCCTCGCTGGATCGTCTCCATCTCCCACCCACCCCAGCAAGGCTCCCTCTGCAGCCTGACAGAGCCCGCTGAGCAGGGCTGGTGCAGGTTAATGACCCGGTGCCTCCTGCCCCCCACAATAACCAGACTTTTGGTGTCCGGCCAGTACATCTGACAGGACACTGCCTGGTCCCCTTTTAAACCAGACTTTCTGGTCAAAAACCAGGCACCTGGCAACCCTAAATGGTACTCGGACCCAAAGTGGTGGGTCATTTGGGGTCAAAATCTAGGCCTCTCGTGACAAAGAAGCAAGTTTCCTATTTAGTACCTTTTATGTCAAGGCTCCCCGGTGATGTGAATCATGCAGGTCCCTCTCAGGCTGGATTAGAAAGATGGATACTCTTCATTTGCACTTTTCAGCTTATTTTCCTCCCCTCCAAGGCACTGCCATAATGGCTGTTTTGTAACTGCTTGGCAGCACATCATTCGGCGCGAGACAGGCTGCCAACAGAGCTGCCTGAAAGCGATCTGGAAATGACACTTGGTCCACTTGCTGCTCTTGGGAGCATTTAAACCAGGGCCCCAAACGCAAGCAGACTGTCCAGTACCTGCGCCGAGAAGATTCCATCTCGTGGATAAGAGAGAACGCAGAGATGGGAACGCAATGGGTTCGTCCATGAGCGTATGCAGCTAGTGTCCCTTTGCCCTGCTATCTCGCACTGGTGGTGAGGGTGGAAAGGTGGCGGTACTCTTCCACGCTTCACCCACAATATTAGCTCCATCCCCTCGAGACACCAAAGTGAGATGGTAGATTGTGCCGAGGTTCAAAGCCGTGATCAAATGGGTTCTGCGGGGCCACCCACCCATGATGTTTGAATGCACCCTCAGGCTCTGCTAGGCTCCAGGACGTGGCTACCCAGCCATGGGGCACAGATGTCCCACTGGGAAAGTTGGTTTTGATTCCCCCTCGTGAGGGCTCAGATGGGCCTTGCTGGGCTTCATGAGCTCGGCTCCTTGACCAGGAGAACACAAAGTAAGAGGTGGGATTCCACTCTCTCTATGGTCCAACAGCTGCCTGAATCGGGGCTACCCTGTCTATTAGCCTGGATTCTGGAGGGTAAAGGCAAGTGTGTTTAGAGATGTGGCACAGGGACTACCCAACAGTGCCACAGGTTGCTTGTGCAATGCTAGTAAAGTCATTAGAAAGCAAGGCAGCACCTTGGGGTGGGCACCAGCCACGGAGCAGCTAATTCTCATCCTTCCTCCCCGGCTTCCAGTTTAATCAGCAAGAATCTCAGAATCTAGAAGGCAGTTCCGAGAGCAATCCCTGCTGGGAAAAGAGGCTGCTCTGATGGGAAGTGGGAGGCCACTGATGATTAAAAGGAATTTCATCTGGCAACAGTACTGGGCTAATTACACTGAACTATCCCAATAAGTAGCAGTCGACGGAGTCTTGAGAGCACAAGATCTCATATCTCCCCTCCTCCCCCATCCCCTTCACTAAAAACAGCCCTAATGAGGATGTAATTAATAGAAAGAAAGTCTCAAACACAACATAATAGCTATTTACAGTGATTAACCTTAACAAACAGCTTGGAGCCCTGACGAGGGAGACACCCCCAACTCCAATAGAGCAAAAGCTACAGGGGAACATGAAAACACATTGACTCAGCGCAGCCTCTCACCTGCCGGCCACCGGTTCAAAGGGAGCCCAGGCCAGCAGTGACTGAACCGTGTTACCACATAGGGCTGTTTTGTGGCCTATGTGACAAGCCTGGCAGCTCTCAATCCAGCTCCTGGTCATCACATGTAGCCATGGCCCAGATCCACCACTACAAGTGGCACCAGCTAGATGCCTTTTGGAAGTCTCATCAGGGAGGCCAACGGATTCTCCCGCCCCCACGGCCCTTAGCAGCGATCCCTCCAGGTGAGGAGCTGCAGCACGTGGGTGGGAGCAGGGGCAGCTTGCACCACTGCTGCTTGTCCCTTTCTGGGGAAAGATCCTGAACCTTCTCTCACTCTGGAGTCAGAGTGGCAGCGGTGTTAAACCAGTGTGAGCAGAGAATCAGGCCTCAAGCATGGGCTTCCTTCTCCAGGACCATCAATCTGGCACCTTTCACCAGTGCGAGACGGCGTTCAGCCGCCATGAAAGGAGGGGATCACGGGTGAAGGAAGGAAACTGGCAGGCCGGCCTGTTAACATGTGATGCTAGAGATTTGACTTGGGTGGACACTGTGCTTTAACCTGCAATTTCTAGGCAGACTCTCCAGCCCAGGCTGATGAAAACTGATGGTTCTCATTATAATTCCACCCTACCAACAGATTTTTGTCTTTAAACCTTGCGGCTAATATTAAGCAGCCATCCTGATCTTGGGCTGTCTCTGTGTCTCAGGGAACATTGTGGCTATAAGGCTTTTAGAGTTAGAATATTTACAACACATTCCTCCCCTGGGGCAACTAGACTCCAGCAAAAATGACTGAGCCAGAGAGCTGGGGCGGAGGCATCTGACTGTCAGGGTTAGCAGGTGCTAAAAGCAGAGATCAGACCTCCGCATCCATGGGCAGCTAGGAGAATCTGCACTGAGCTTCACAAGGCACCCAAGACTTGCAGATGCAGAACTGTGTTTCCACAAGAGCATCAATATTTTATTTTCCCAAACCAGACATTAAAGCTAGTTAAAGTGTCGGAAAGGGAGAGGAGAATGACAGCTCTTTGCAGCCCTTTCCCCCAGGTGACTCACCTGCTCTTCGTGGGCCGTTGCTATTTAATAGGCAAGCTTCAAGTACAGGCTTGGTTATATTTTTTTTGCAAGAGGTAGAAAGATCAGACCCACATGCACAGATTTTCCAGCCTCTCAAGGTCAGGGTGAAAGAACTCCCTTCCCAAGCAGCTTCTGATTTTGTACAGCCCATTTCTACCCACGCAGGTGCACAAGCTCTGTTTTGCGCACACAAATCAGGCAAGCTGGCTGCACAACTGGAGCATCCACAACTCTCTATAGTTTGTAGCAGCTGGAGATGCAGCCAGTGGATCAGCTGATACACAACTGAAGGGAGTTTTAAACTATACCACCGCTCCCAACGGGAGTTGCACTTCTATAGCTGAAGGCAGAATTCAGCTCTAGGAATCCTGAAGCCAGGAAAAGGTCACAACCTATAGTCCAATGGTACTGAGCTATTGTTTGGGGTAGCTTATTAATATTATGCACTGTCCAATGATCTTGATCTCCCTGCTCTTTACAAACACTGATTAAGTCTCAAACACTCTGGCAAGATGGGTACCAACATTTCACAGACGGAGAAGCTGCAGCACAGAGAAATCAAGTGACTCTCCCCAGGTCAAACAGAAAGTCGGTGGCAGAACGAGGAACAGACTGCAGGAGTCCTGCCTGTCAGTCCTACGCTGTAACCCTGGGACCAACACGCTCTCTTAAACCCATGTTTGTATGGGTTCAAGATTCAAGATCTGAAAGATTCTGCTCAGACTTCCTGCAGGTCTACGAAGCTCCCTGTTGACAGGTTTTCTTCTTCTGTGGTCTGGAATGAAGGGCTTCTCTTTAATGGCAAAGTCAAATGGGAAAAATTCTGCACGGTAAGATGGCTGCTATGGCACCAGCTTCTTCCATCCTTCCCAGTTAAGGGTGGGATTTTTAGCACAGACACCACTGAGAATAAAAGAGGCAGGAGCAGAGAAGGGCAGGCTGGGCACTGACAGCCCCTCTGTTTTCGCTTGTGCGTAGGGAAGGGGCAGGCTGCTTTCTGAAGGGATCTGCCATAATGGTGCTCTCGGTGTGCAAGAGACTAGCAGGAATACACAGAAAACATGGCTGTCATTCAGCATACAGGGAATCAGTCTGATCAGAGTAGGGTGACCAGACAGCAAGTGTGAAAAATCGGGACAGAGGGTGGGGGGTAATAGGAGCCTATATAAGAAAAAGCCCCAAATATCAGGACTGTCCCTATAAAATCGGGACATCTGGTCACCCTAGATCAGAGCCTCGGGCTGGGGCCCTGGGAAATCCCTGTTTGTGCAGCTCTGACGCAGGCCTTTCGAGGTGAGCAGTGTGTTGGCACCTTGACGACACTGTACAGTGCATTATTTGGGAGGAAGGCAGTTAGAAAACATTGCCATGAAAAGGGATCACATCTGGAGCCCTGGATATCCACCCAACTGAGTGGTCCCTTCCAACCTGATATTCTATGTTTCTATGATTCAGACCCCCCCACTTCCCCGAGGACATTAACCTGTGAGCCAGAGGATTCAGGCTAGTTTGGGACTCTGTAGGCACCTCTAGAATTAGAGCTCTGCAGACCTAGCTCTGAGGTGCTTATTGTCCCCCATAATATCTGAGCACTTCACCATCTTTGATGTACTTATCCTCACAACATCCCTGTGAGGAACAGAAGTGCTGTGTTACCCCCATTTACAGATGGGGGCACAGAGACTAAGTGACTCACCCAAGGTCACACGGGAAGTCTGTGGCAGATGAGGGAATAGAACCTGGGTCCCAGGCTAGTGCCCTAAGCCCTGGACCATCCTTCTGCCTGCCACACCCACAGCAGGATCAAAGTGCTCACTTATAAAACCGTAGAACCCATTGAGGGAAGATGTAGGGCAACAGGCTGCCTCCACAAGCCTCTGCTCAGGTGATATCAGTTAACATCACCAGCTAGCACCACACTCTCCACAGCCACAAACATAAGTTCTGTGTTTTGAAGGCAGTTGAACAGAATCTGCCCCGTGGCTGGGAGGGTTAATGGAGCTGGTGTCCAGTTACTCAGGTAACTCCACTGGCTTAATGCCAGCAGCACCCAATCCAGCCCCTGTTTATGTTGTGTTATCACTGACAATTAACTAGAGCCCTTTCCTGCTACTTTATGCCGTCACTTCTCCCCCGTGCTGTCACTTCTTCGCACTGGAGCCTCGGCACAGACACCAGCAGCTTGGGGACTGTGTGGTCCAGGCCGCAGGTGTTTGGTGGAGGTGTGGTGAACTGTTGCAGTGTGCTACACTCAACTCTGCAGTAGCTGAAGTGTGTGTGCGTGGGGGGGGGAATAAGGGGAGCAGGGGAACCTGGAAGGGAAGGAGAGAAGCATCACAGGCTAGTCAGGAGAGAGATATCAGGGGAGCAGAGAAACCAGCAAAGGGAAAACACGTTCGGGGAGGGGGGAGGGAAGAGTCACAGCAGGTGTTTCTAACAGCTAATCTGCTTCCACAGCTTTATTCCAGGGCAGAGGCACAGGGTATTCTAATGAGGATACCTTGCATTTCTAGAGAGCCAACAGTCATTACGTCAGACTGTCTCAACCAGCTGCTAGACCATCCTATGTTGCTAAACCCTCCACCCCAGTTAGAGCCCTGCTGTATAGGAGGGAGATCCAGATCTGTTAAAGGCTGAGAATCACCGCATTAAGGAACAGACCCAGACAACCACTATTAGTAAGGCTACAATTTTATCACAGAGGTCATGGAAGTCATGGAATCCGTGACTTCCGAGACCTCCGTCACTTCAGCCGGCAGCGGCGGGGAGCTGCAGGATCCCCTGGAGCTCTGAGCAGCTTCTGGCTGATGCAGGCAACGGGGGGACCCCACAGCTGAGCTCCCCATTTTGTCACGGATATTTTTTAGTAAAAGTTAAACTGGTCATGGGCATCCGTGAATTTTTCTTTATTGCCCTTGACCTGTCCATGACTTTTACTAAAAATATCCATGTCAAAATCTTAGCGTTAGGTATTACCAGACTGGGAAAGTGAGGGTTATTGATTGCACCTAGATTACACTGTAAATTGGGGGGACAGATCAGGTAATAGAATCCAGGAGCCAGACTCCCAGCCCCCTGCTCTTTCCACTACTACAGCATGCTGACTTACAATCTAACCTTTACTTAAAGGGTTAATAGTTCCTCTTGTGCATCCACCCTATACTTGCCTCTCAGCTATGTGCCTGTTAGTAAGAGGCCCATAGTGCCCTGTGATGCAAAAGGATGCTAGACCCATCCACCCTCTCTGGAACTTACATGGATTCAGTAAGAAGTCTGCTGTCAGTTACAGAGGGTGCAAAGCCCACTGAAGTTATCAGGAGCTGCAGCAGATGTAGACAGAGCCAAATTCTGTTCTGTCATAAGATGGTATTAAATAGACCATTTACATTAGGCTCATCAATTTCCAAGAGTAAGTTACAAACCATCTAAGAACAGTTTGCACACAGAGGGGCCACCTGCTGCTCTCGGATATGTTGCTGTAGATCTGGCATGACTCCATAGGAGTCAAAGGCATTACTCTGCATTTCCACCAGTATCTGAGTGCGCAGAATTTGGGCCCCGGGTATGAACCCCACACCTGGCAACTGAGGCCTTTATGTATTCTTCCTTTTACATTATCAATGGAGAGTGTGACCAAATTAACTTAATTATTTAGCCGAAAGTCAGGGCATACAAGGAGTGACTTGCATATTAGGCTTGGCTAGTTCAGGATCAACTCTGCCCTGCTGAACTAAGACAGCTTCAGGAATTCTAAATTACAGATTTCCAGCATTAGAGTCTTAATTGTGGGTAAATTGCTTCAGATTTACACGGCTGTAATAGTAGAATTTGGCCCTTCAGACCTGGTAGCGTATAGCGCTGATGCCAGTCGTTTTTCAGCAATGGTTTCTTTCTACACATTAGGGGCTTGCTCCTGCAAGGAGCTGAGCCCTCCAGCCCCAGATCAGTAGAGCATTTAAGCATAACATGAATAGCCCGACTGAAATCAGTGCCAAAGACAAGCATGTGTATTAAGTGCTCTGTTGGACTGGGGTCACAATGCCCAGCACCTGGTAGGATGAGCCATAAAGATGGAAACCAAGTGATCTTAGCCTTTCTATTTTTAATCAGAAAGAAATTGATCTATCGATTAAAGGGACTACAGAGAATGCCACAGGTGCAGGATGTGTGGGAAGGGAGAGAAGTGGAATGAATGAAGGTTGTTCATTGTCATTACGTTGATTTTGTGCACAATCAAAATGTCTTTCAAATGCAACTTGCTTCTTCCAATCCCCCACATAAACACAAAATGCCACCCACTCCTGAGGTAAAAGCAAGCACCATAATCCATCCATGATTAGCTGAACAGCTTTATATGTCACACAGAAAGAGGGAAAAGAAAAAAAAATGCTATTGATGAATTCAAATAAATCCACAGAACCTCTGCAAAGCTCCACCACATGAGCACTGACCCGCCTTCTCCAGGGGATTGAATTAATTTACTCCAAGGTGCAACTTGCAGTCAAACTGGGGCAGAGCGCCAACTTTTCATGCTACATAATATTCTCCAGGGGACACATGGAAAAGCAGCTCAGGAGATGGAAATGCTAAAAAAGCAGCATCACAGTACATTAGCTTTGGATTTTTACCATTAAGATGAGAAGAAATATTTCTGCCATGAAAGAGGCAGAGTGGGAGGTGTATAAATATTTGTGCGCATGTCTCTGATGCTAAGCTTCACTGGCAGACGCGCATCTTGGTGTTCTAATCTTTAAACTGCAGCCTGGCTCCAGGGGAATCAGGATTTCTGGTTTATGTGACTGCATCATTCAAGACTCAGCCTTTAAAAAAAAAGGAAACCAAAAAAATGTCACCCTCCTGAAAATTCACCCTAAGGAACGCGCTGTGTGTCCTAGAGTCCCACCTGCCTTCTAAGGGATGACGTTGGAATTGCTCAACTGTGTGTCATATGGCTGCTGCAGTTAATAATGGAGAGTCTCCTTTAGCTGAAGCAGGAGGAGCCTGCGCTTTTGGAACAGGAAGATCTAGGTTCTCCTCCCGTTTCTCCCATGACATTCCTAATAGCCCCTCCATGTAAGCAAAAGGTGGCCTTAACACGAGGCTCCAAGTCCAAACTGGGAAGCTTGAGCCAAGTGACAATCAGTTCCCCTATTATCAACCCCAAATTCCCCCTCAAAGCCGTGAGTCTTGGGTCAGATCAAGGACTGGGTTCTTCACACAGTGCGGAGTCCAACGGCATCTGGAAATGATCTGTGGGCTAAACTAGGAGAAGACTTACTTGGACTTGACTGGATAAAGTAGAGTAAGATGCACAGGGAAGAGGAGATTTCACACAGTCTAGCACCAAACTGTGTCTACACAAGGCAGCGGGACTGGTAGAACTTGGGTTTAAATTGACACTTTATGAAGTTAAACCGTTGTCAAAGGGTTGTGTGGACCGTGGACCCTCTTGTTTCAGGGTATTTCAGTTCAGTTAAACCTGTTCCTAATCAACTTCAGTGAAACCAAAATAAGCCAGTCTCATACTGAAACAACCGTGTCCACACTGCCTTTAGCACCAGTTTGGCTGGAGAGGTTTAAATTCACACCTGAACTTATACAGTACCAGCATGTTACATGACTCACCATTCTGGAGCGCCCCCTCCTGGTCAGACCCAGTGTTGCAGCACTTCTGTCTCTGTGTCCCCACACCCATCTTTAGCCTCCATCAGTCAAGCCACTTTAAAGCATCCAACTCCTTCCAGGGTAACAGAGTCCCTTAGTTCAAGTCAGACAATATTGTGGAAAGGTGTTGTCCCAGAGTGCCCACTCATGGGCTCGGGTGGCCCTGCAGGCACCTTGCCTCAGTTTCCAAAAATAACTCACAGCTACAGTCTTTAAAATATCATCCTTCTTTTCCTGGGCTCTAAACAGCAGCCGCCTCCCAAGAGAGGCCCTTTGGCCCCTCTTTAGTTCAGAGTTTCACAGGCCTGCTCCCGGGGGCTGAGTTCTTCCCCCCAGGCCGGTGAGGCCGTTCCCTCAGAAACTCTGACTGCGCTGGGAGCCTCCTTTTGATTCACCTGCCCTGTCAGCTAATCAGTCTCTTAACCCTTGCCAGGTGGGCCTAATTACCCCCCCACACACACACACACCTGTGTGCACTGGCTGGACCACATCCACTCTACAAGGCCCCAAGCCCTTAAAGCAACATTGGGGGAGGGGTGGGTAGCCCCATGGCTTCCCTCTCCCAGAGGCCGACCGCTCCAACAACTGTTTCAGTTATATCCCAGCCTTCATCTTGTCTCCATGGACCCTGCTAACGGGTCTCTCACTCCACCCGCTCTGGCCTTGAAAGGCCAGTGCCCTGTTACAAACATCAAAGCAAATCTTGGGCCCTGTGGAACTCAGCTTTCAGACCCTTCTTTACAGGCAGGCTCCCAGTGGCAACAGCCTAACCGCTGGCTCCTGGGCACCAACCATTTGGGATAGGGCCCGGTCTACCCTTACCCCGAGGGCCTCTGTCAGGCCACAGTCCTCAGCCACTTCCGAGCTCCAACCTGGCTTCTTGCCTCACCTCAGAAGATCCTGTGTGCTCCCCCCCTTGCTGTTCATCCTTTTTTCCTCTCTGGCTGCCCTCTCTCCTCAGACTAACTACAGCCACAGGAAACCTCCTGCTCTTCCCCAGCTGGTCTAGCCTGCCTCTTCCACTGCAGGGGATATTGGCAGGGGTTCCTTGCCCGGGACCCTCCCTCCAAGCTTCCTCTTCCTTCTTTTAAGTCTCACACCCTGCACAGGTGCTGTGAGATAGGACTAATTGCACAGGGCTAAATGGCCCAAGCAAGTCACTTCAGCTCAGTTTCTCAAAGGCATTTAAGCTCCTGACTTCCATTGTAATCAAAGATATTTAAGTGCCTAACTCCTACTGAGGATTTGAGCCTTGGTTTCCCTGTCCCTCAGTTCCTCATCTGTGCAATGGGGATAAGAGCAATGCCTTGATAAATATATTAAAAGATTGTGTAGTGCTCAGATTCTGTAATGATGGGGGCCACAGAAATCTCTAGGATAGATTACCTTTGTTAGTTAATCTTCAGGGTACAGGCTGCACCTTGATTGGGCTTGTGTTAACTTCTTATCCATCCCACCTTGTATTTAGCTGTGACACTCTGAAGACGAGCTCTGTGTAAGCTCAAAAGACTCTTTCAACAGTAGAAGCTGGACCCATAAAAGATATTATCTCACCCACCTTGCCTCTAACTGCAAGGTAAGTGATGTCCTCAGTGGCCAGTCAGTCAACCCCCCTGCCTGGCACGCTTTCTAGTGCACGTACCTGTGGAGAAGAGGAGTGTCGTCAGAAGAATGTTTTCCACGCTGGAAAGGAAGCAACCAATGGATGCATCGGATAGAACCTGAAAGGCAATGCTGCATGTAGAGGAAGAGAATAGGAACCTTACAAGAAATGCCAGGGGCTGGGATGGTGACTGACACTTCACACCCTGCTATTGTGATTGAGAAATGATCTCATTTGCAGAGTTAATAGTGGGACTTCAATTTACAAATGAAATATAAAAGCTACCCAGAGACTATCTGCCATTTTAAGGCAATAATGGTAATCACTGCTGCCACCACCTGTGTGGGTTAAACCGAAATAGTCAAAAAAATCTGACTGTCAGCCTGTCTTCAGCACCTGATTTATTAATGAGCACTCACAAAACATGCTGTAGGGTTGCCAACCCTCCAGGATTATCCTGGAGTCTCCAGGAATTAAAGATTAATCTTTCATACCAAAATTAGCAACCCTAATTGGCAGCCCATTCGCTTCAGCATGTTAAGTTCCTATAATATGTATGTGAGGATTTTTTTCAACCAGATTAGATCCTGAAGCTTAAATGCATTAAAGGGAACCACGAGGGAAACATTTCAGTTTGGTAGTTCATGGACAGCATTTTTCCCACCTCAAAGATGGCAGAACTGACTCCCCTCTATCCTTGACATTGTGGTGAGGGGAGAATTGTAGGAGCTGCATAGTCCTTGACAAGCTGTGCCCTCAAGCCAATGACAGCGCCCAAGCACCATCATGAGAACAATCACAACAACAATTTGCGTGGTGAGTTTAAAACGGAAAAGCAAAACAGATATTAAAAAGCCTTTTGAAACCTTGAAATTAAATGCACCGTGGGACAAAAAACACACGTGTATATATAGCTTTATTGAATACTGTAGATGTTTCTTGGTGGAGAATATTAAATAGACCCTAATTGCCAGACGAGAGTGAGTGACAAGCTTCACAAGGCCAAGAATGATGACTCTTTGCAGAATGGTAATTACTGCTGCATTATGCTTAGTGCTTTCAACAGAGAAAGAAACGCTCTACAAAAAGGCTAAAAATGTACCTGTGGATCAGCTCCCATTGCCGCATTTAGATATCTAAGAGGTGGGAATATAGAAAACAGGACCTTGAGGTTCAGCACACTTGTTAATTACCTGTGATTCACCAGCCCAGTGGTGGAATTAGCTCCCTGCTGGAGGCAGCCTGAAGATTTGAAGAATATCTGCAACTTGGGAACAGAGAAATTTTGTATTGTTTCAGGAAGGCCAGGCAGTTGGTGCAGCGTCAAAGCTTTATTATTTCCAATTCTAAAATGTTACATAACACAACGAGGGAGAGAAGGGACAGTCACAACATCCTAGTAAACGGAGACCCATTCACATTCCCTTTCCTGCCCACCCCCCAACTAAAAATGCAGGCATCTGTTACTGGTTATAATGAAGATAAAGACCTGGTTGAAGACATGTAAACACATATTAGGGTGAAGTACACCTTTAAGGGATGAAAAATCTCTTTAGTAAAAAGTATTAGCAGAGTTGCGCATGTCTGCATACTGCATTTGCATGGGTGGATGTCTACACTTCACGCTGAAGGTGTACATTCCAGTTCAAGGAGCATGCTAAAAATAGAGCATACTCTCAGCTGTGGGATTGTTCCCCTGAGTATGTATCTGGGATCACTGGCGCTGCTGCAGTGATTTTTATTTTTAGCTATTTTTAGCATGCTAGCTTGATGAGAGCTAGTGCAGGTATGTCTCCTTGAGCTGAAATTTGCACTTTCCAGCTCAAAGTGTAAACATATCGATCGTCAACATGGATTGGGCCTGGCTCTTCTCTCACTTGGGGCCTGTATCCTGTATCCACGTCAACAGGTTCCAGATCCGACTCTGAATCAGGGGCAACTCTGCTGAAGTCAACAGAGTTATACAGGTGTGAGCAAGGGGTGAATAGGATTTTGGGACAGTATCAGCCCCACATCGATGTTTAAGCAAGAGTGTTTCACAAAACAATGTTAATTGAAGCATTTTTAGGCTTTAAAGCAACCCAACAAAGCAGCGAGGAGTATGTCAGGAGTAAAACATCCCTCCCGTAGTGTTGGCGATTTATATGTGCTGGTGAACGAGAACCAAAGAGCAAAAGTGGCTGTGAAACACAACGAAACTGACTAGGCGGTTTTCATTGTCCAAGCTGAGTGAAGTATAACAATGAAACAAGCAGGGTGGATGGTGATAAGGAAAATTCGATTCTGCCTTACTAACGCAAAGTGGTGGTAAATAAGACACGGAAGGAAACTGGGTTGTAAAAAACTGGGGTAACAGTTTCAAAAATGCCCCTGAAATTTAGATGTTTAAGTCCCATTTTCAGAAGTAACGTAGGCCAGATTTTCAAAGGTATTTAGGCACGTGAAGATGGAGATAGGCGCTTTTGAAAATCCCATTTGGCACCTAGGCATCCATCTACATCTTTAGGTGCCTAAATACCTTTGAAAATCTGGCCCTACATGTCTTAGTCTCATAACCCAGACCAAAAGTTAAAATGCCCATCCCGTAGCACATCACCCCAGCAAGCAGCACAAAGAGCAACAGCAGGGTGCTTGGTTGGATGCAAAACCACTTGGGGTTGGGAGCCCCAGTACCTGATCTCATTTACCTTTATCCTATAGTCATTTGTAAAATCCAATGCGTGTGTATGTACATTGCAGGGTACTTTCCTATTAAAAACAAATATTCCCCCACCACCCCACCCTCTCATAAAACCCCCAATTTCTGCAAGTCTCAGAAGCAATCCTCAAAAACAAACTGCTATATATATTCTAATAACCCTACACTCAATTAGTGAGCCGGGAAGGGGGAGGAGAAATTGTGTAAACAGGTCAGCCTGGCTAGTTTACAAAGGGGAAGGTGACTCACTAGTGGCAGTGAATTGCTTTTAAAGTGATCGGTCGTCCCCGGACAGCACTCTTTGGAGTCTCTGGGTCTCTTTGCAGAATATGTGCCTCATGCGAAGCCCTTTGAAGGACTCCCATTGATCTCTGGGCTTTGGCTCGGGCCTTAAAATGCTTGATCACTTTATAGGAGTCATGGCCTTGGCCTCTAGGCATCTGCCAGACATTGGGGAAGAGTGTATACCTCAGAGAAGAGGTGGGGATGGCACCAGACCAGCAGCTCTCTCCAGTTTAGATCAGTGCCAAAGACCCAAGTATTAGCGCATAAGAAACTGCAGCCAGACAGATGCATGAGATCTGGGGACAGCAAGGAGAAAACACAGACCTGGCTTCTTCCACCCTCACAAGGGAAAGCAGCCTTCTTTTTAGAACACATGGCTGAGATGGCTGCCCAGTGCCATCAGCGTTCTCCCACTGAAAGGTAAAACACACAGAGTTGGCAGCACAGAGAGAGGCTGCTCACAACACCAACTTCAACACAGCAGAGACCAGAAAGGAGAGGAAACATCCTACCGGAGAAAGATTAAAGGAATCACACCAGCCATCCTCTTCCATGGCTCCCTCCCTCTCTAAATAAATGACCATCCCCAGCAGGCAGCCATATTCAAGAAGGGCCCTTCGAAGGGAGGAGGGTGGAGCGCCATCACATCGGCTAACGGGGATCCCTGATTAAAACAATAATAAACCCAGTAATAACTGCGATGAGAATACTCAGGATGGAAACCTGGCCCCACAGAAGTTGGTAGCAAAGTTCTCACTGACTTCAAGTGAGCCAGGATTTCACCCTTGCCGCTTATCGAGGGACGTTCACCCTGTGCAGAGAGCAGCACAAGGCTATGAGCCACTCACACGCTCTATTTCAAGGGCTTTCCTGACGTGCAGGCCCGTGGGCAGGGTGTGGGTGTGAATCTCACATAGCGCCGTTCACCTGTGGATCTCAAAGCACTTCACAAAAAACGGGCAGAACTCTTACAAAAATCATTTACAGGCGAGGAATCTCAGGCACAGAGATGCACAACGTGATTTGCTCAAGGTCGCTCAGTGAACCAGGAATACAACACAAGTATCTTGATCCTAGTTCAGTGCTCTCACCACGCTGCACTGCGATGTCCTTACCGAGGTGGGTAAGTGTTGGGCTCTCCATTTTACAGAGGGGGGGGGAATGAATCTCAGTAGAAATACTAATACACAGCTGGCTGGCTTCCATGGTGTCACCTGCTCCCTTCCTCACTCAGAAGAGCATCCCTCCAACCCAAACGTTTCCAATTCTTCTGCAGCCAGCAGGAGGCAAAAACAAAAGCGGGACAAACTACGCCGAGCGGACAGCAATGTCTCTTTCCAGCCAACGGCAAATAAATTAAGGTCTGTGTGGAATCACGGCGACTCAGAAGCCACAGAATGCCGGGGTTCGCTCAATCCACGTGGAGAGTACAAGACTGGATGTGTCAGACAAGTGTGCTGGATCCAGGTCAAGCAGTGAGACGTCGGCTCCCATCAGCACCAGGGACTTGGGTGGATGCGTCGTTTGCCTTTGAAATAAATAAAGACAAAGATTTGGTTGGCTGTGGGAGGGGGAGCATCTTGATAGAATTATTTTGTGTTGCTTTCACCTCCTCGGCGTCATTTGAAAAGCTCGCTAGGAACAGCAGCGATGAGAAGGACTGTGGATCATTACGGGGGGCTGCGTCAGCAGTCAAGCCCCATTAAACTTTATTAAAGGAAGCAGAGCTGAGAGAATAAGGACGGGAGGAGAGAATGGGTGAGAAAGAAAGAAAACGGAAGGGTTGCTCATGGAACAGGAGAACTGGTTGAGCTGCCTTCTTCACTGAACTCCTGGGAGGTGCCGAGCCTCAACTCCCAGGGTTTCAAAAGGAGTTTATGATGTCCAGCACTTTTATAGATTCACAGTGTTTATGGCCAGAAGGCATCATTAGCTCATATAGTCTGATTTTCAGCATATCACAGGTCATTAAATTTTACCCACATACCATTACATTGAGCCATGTGACTTCAGTTAGATTGAAGCATTTCAGTCCTCAGGAGAGTAAGCTATTGTGTAGAACAGGAGAAACTGAGGTGCCCTCAAGCCCCTGCGATAGCATGAAATTGATTAGGTGAGATGTACCCAGACGATGCTAGCAGGTGACTCACCTCACACTGCAGAGGAAGTTGAACCCTCTCATCCCCCCACCAAGATCCCTGCCAATCTGATAGGGGAGGGGAGGATTCCTTCCCAGCCCCACAGCTGGTAATCATTTTGACCCTGAGGATGTGAGCGAGAGACATCAGCCTGACATCTAAGAAAGAGGACTTTTTGTACCATCTCACATTGGCCCATGCCAGCATGTCCTATCTCCAGCTGTGGCTGCAACCTGATACATCAGAGGAAAGCGACCCCCCACCCCCTACCTCCAGCAGATTACATCTAGCTAATTGTGCATTGGGGAAAAATCCTTCCTGACCCTTACAGGCAACTGGCTCAAGCCCTGAAGCATGAGCTTTGATTATAGTTACTGTCTTAATCAGTCAATTTGGTTCTCTCTAAGGCGCAGGGAATGAACAGGGGGATTCAGACTCCACAACCAGAAGGGACCACTGCAACCACCCAGACCGACCGCTCCCTGCACATACAGGCCATAGACCTTCCCCTAGAAGTTGGATTAAAGAGCTCCGTCTTAAAGACTCCGAGCCACAGGGAGCCCGCCCCCTCCCCTGGTAAGCTGTTCCAATGTTTAATTATCCTCACAGCTAGGAGACTGCATCTTATTTCAAGGTTGAATGCCTCTGACTTCAGCTTCCAGACATTGAATCTTGTTATGCCTTTGTCAGCAAGGCTGAAAAGCCCCCACTATCAGATCTCTTCTCCATGCGCAAGCACCTACACAGGGTGAGCAAGCCGTCGCTCATCCTTCTCTTCGAGAAACCGAATAAACTGAGCTCCTTACGCCTCACGTTGTACGGCTTGATTTCTAGCCCCCAGATCACCTTCGTGGTCCTCACTGAACTTTCTCCAGTATTTCCACCTCCTTCTTGCAGGCCCCAGACTGGGCACAGTATTCCAGTAGTGTCCTAAACAACGCTGCGTAAGGAGATCACTTCCTGCCTCTGCTTGATAGTCCCTTTTACACATCCAAGGACCACATCACCCCTTTCAGCCACAGCACAGCACTGAGAGTGCTTCCCCTGCTGGAGCCTGGAGCCTCTCGCCCCTCCCCCCCAGCCAGCATGTGGCCCCCCAGCCCCCGAGCGCTGCGTGGGAGGTGTGGCCCCCCAAGTGTCCCCTGAGCACAGGGCAGGCAGCACGGCCACAGCGTCCAGGGCCCCTGCAGCGCTGGGCGGCCCCAGCCACTGCAAGTCTCAGCCACAGGCTGGTGGTGGCTGCCCTCGCCCCAGCCGGCTTCTTGGAAGATGAGCAGCCTGCCTGGGCTGGGGCCAAGGGCAAGCAGGAGGGGCCTCAGGGTGGAGCGTGGGTGGGGCCATGCAGGGCTTTTTGGGGAGGCCCAGCCTCCCCCACCCTACGATATGCGCCGCCCATGCATTGGATCCAGTGGAATTTAGCCCTCCTGGAGGGCTGGGGACAAAATGAGAATCACAAGACAAACCCACTGGAGCCCTGCACAGCCCACCCTCTACAGGGGGAACCTCCTTCTGGTGATCAGCAAACCCCAGGGCACCACAGAGCCAGGGCTGGCACAGAACAGCCAGATTCACTGTGGGCCGTGCTTGGACTGGGGCTTTTTTCCTCCCCTTCATTTATAAAATACATCCCCCAGCTCAGGGTACATCTGCAGAACCTAACACCCCCCCCCCCCAATCATCGCTCCCCAGAACTCAGGCCACCTCATCGTCCTCTGGGAAGACAAAGGGCCTAGCACTGGGCCCTAACAGGCAGCACTTGACCGTTCGCAACCTGAGCCAGCTGGCACACAGTGCAGACAAGTCACCCTCAGCGCCAAGTTGTGGGCCAACCAGGGTTCACTCAAGGCTAGGAACAGAGGAAATGCCAGCTTGGGTCGGACCAATATAAGGTCCCAATAGCCCAGCAGCCTGTCTCTGACTGCAGCCTGCACCAGATGAACGGTGTAGTAGGCAGTTTTAGAAGGAAGTCATCCCTGGGGGAAAGTTATCCCAAGCCCATGGAGCTAGGTGATGCTGAACATCAGCAGCCGTGGGCAGCATGGGGCCAGCTAGCCTGATTGTTAAACCACAGTTATAGTTCATAGAGAAAAGGAGCCCCAAGACTCCACAACCTACTGCGCCAGTACCCGTGGGGCTCCCATCCCCCTAGCCTCTAAGCACAGACCACACCCAGCCCCAGCTGACACTAGGGGCCAGATTTCCAGATTGGCTGAAAAGCACCTGCAGCTCCCAGAGGGATTGTGGGGGCTCAGTGGTTCTCAGGATCAGACTCCATTACTGCCCACTGTCCCAGTGACCTTGACTGGAATGGCAAATCACAGAGAGACAGACAGACAGACAGACCCTGCTAGCCAGAACTGAAGCCCTACAATAAAGGGCAGCAGGGCAAGATGCAGCTCCACATCCTGCTGGAAACAGAGGGCAGTTGCCCTTCCTCTCCTGGGCTTGGGGGAGCAGCGCTACCTTGCAGCCGCCCCTCCTCTTTAGCTTGCGCTTCCCAGGGCCAGCAGCTGGTGCACTAAGGAAGGCCGTGCGTTTGCTGGTGTAATGCATTCCCACTGGCTGGCGGTGAATCGCCAGGCTCACTTAAGCAGCAGAGCACGGCAGAACTGCCTCTGGCTAATCGAGTGGGGCGTTCTCTCCGTGAAGCTTTGGCAGCATGCACCGCCTCGCTGAAGCGTCTGCCTGCCATGGCTGTCACAGGAGGACTGCTGGTGGAGCCAGTTGCTTGCTCAGCCTCCCGCTGGCTAAACAAACCTGTTGGAACAAATTGCTTCAAGAGGCACTTGCAGCAGCAAAAGCCCACTGATTTAGGCAGCTCTGCGAGAGCCTTTGGGAACGGCAGCAGGGCCCACCCAGCAGGCACCAGGCGGCCTAAGGTCCAAGGCCACTTCCTGCTGGGCTAGCGTCCAGCTCACAATCCCAGTCGTACCTTTGCTGCTGCTCCCAGCCGAGAGATCGAGGACTGGATGGGCCACCGAGACAGAACTCCTCCTTTCTCCCCTACACACGGTTCTTCCCGAGCGATGGGGTGGCAAAGAACGCTTGCCTTACGCGCCCATCCCGTCCTCGTTCCGTTAACAGCAGCCTCCACAGATGCCAGTGCAGCACCTTCCCATCTGCACCGTGCTCACTCCACAGGGTGGAGAGAAATACAGGGAACGGCCACTCTTTTCAAGAGCCGCTTGTAAGTTCTGGGGTGCCCAACTGGAGATGCCTCACAGGAGCCTGGTTTTCACAAAGTGCTGAGCACCCACTCTCTGAAGTCCAGGCCTCTATATGGCATCTCAAATTGGATGTCCCAAAACTGCGGCGTCCAAATTCACTAGTTGCTTCTGAAGATTTAGACCCGTATTTAGAGATCTAGGCACAGATTCTCAAAGCTGCAGAGGGGATCTGGACACCCAGTAATTTTACTGGGAATTGGGCAGTCAAATGATGTGCCTTTGAAAAGGTCAGCCACAAATGTTACAAATACACTGGAAGTTCATGGCCTTTTTCACCAGTCCCTTGTCTTCCCCTACAACCAGACCCTTGGCCATGCTCCCTTCCCAACCCTCTCCCCTCCCCCTTCCCAGAGCCGGAGTGGGAGAGCTACAGATTGTCAGGGTAAAATTGCTTTGGAATCATCACAGGAACTCTTCAACAAGATAGCGACCTGGGATTTGTTCTTAGGATGCGAAAGGCATCTGAGAGTTGCACTTTGGTACAGAATTAGAGAAGAGGCGAGAATGAGATCTGCATTAAAAATAAAAAAAGAACAACACTTGAGCTACTGCTATGAGACACAAATTGGTACTATTAGAGTGTTATGGAGACTTTCAGAAAAGCGATAGATAAATTCCCCCACTGAGATCTTATTCTGCAACAAGGTGCAGACGGTTAAAAGAACTGGGATCTTTCCCCCTTGCACGCCCCATCTCTCTCTGAACTCTAGTCACACCCAGGAGCCCTGCAGTATAAGGGGCAGAGCGGGGCATGGAGCAGATTGTGGATAGTTACAAAGAATTTTGCACGAATGCTTCACTATGATACACTGTGTCTGGCAGTTAGGAACCCATCCATGCCAGCCCTTCCTAGAGAAATTAAGAAGAAATGGTCTTTAATAAGAGTTATTAATTATATTTGTATCACAGTAGGGCCTAGAGGCCCCGTTCTGTTAGGTACTGTCAGACACACAGCAAGAACGTACAGTCTAAACAGACAAAGCATGGGAGGGGAAAGAGAGGCAGAGATCTATCTAGCTGAGGTACTCATCTGGCCCCATTGGTGTGGCACCTGAGTGCCTCACAACACCCCTGTGAGCCAGGGCAGGGCTGTTCTTCTGCTTGTACAGATGGGAACCAAAGCACAGGGAGACGGAGTGACTTACACTCTGTGTTTGTGGCAGAGCTCCACAGGGCAGGCAGAGCTGGGAATAAGGTCTCCTGACTGCCAGGCCAGTGCCCTGCTCACTGGACCTCCCTGAGTGTCTGAAGTAGCACGCTCACTGCTTCACACTGCAGGGGATTTTTTAAGGGCCGCTGCATTGGTGCCGCTCTCCGTTTCTCTTTGTTACAGGTACCAGTGGGTCTCTTACACGTACCCCGGGGGGTTCGCAGAGGTCTTCCACGGGGTAGGTCAACTCATCTAGATCAGTGTTTCTCAACTTGCAGGTTGCGACTCCCGGGGGGTGTCGCAGGATGGGTTTGCGGGGGAGGGGAGGAGTCACAAGTACAGGGCCGACATTAGGAGGTGGCAAGCAGGGCAACTGCCCAGGGAACCACGCCACAAGGGGTCCCACAAAGCTAAGTTACATGCTTCAGCCCCGGAGGTGGGGCTCGGGCTTTACATGCCTGAAAGGGCTACAGCAGTCAGGAAAGGTTGAGAACCACTGCCTCACACCACATGGTTGGAGAGGTGGTGGGGCTGGATTACAATGGACTATAGAATGTCTGATTTAAACTACTCATGAAGGTGTTGTATAGAACACAAGGACATCACGTGTGTACTACAGTATATTGCTGACAGCCATATTCATGCATAATGTACCACGACTGCCATTAAACTCTGCACACATCACATTGCTGCAGCGTCTCCCTATTTTGGGGAATGCTACAGTCATGTTAATGGCTTGCAGAGCCATTCACTTTAGGCTCATGTCATCTGGGCACAGTGGAGAAAATTGTTTTTGGAGGGTTGGAGACCAGAATTGTTTTGGAAGGAAAACAGAGCTTTAAAAATTAAAGCAAAAACCCTTTCCCCAACCTGCAGATTGTGTTTTATATAATGCCTTCAAATGAGAGAGGCCTGGCGGGGGGTGTGAGGATAAAGTACTCAGCCAAGGAAACAGACCATACCCATGCCAGACCGATTGTCTCTTGCAATCAACAGAAGCAGCTGAATTCGTTTAGTACCTGGCTGGGATCGCCGAGGTATCTGCATGAATGCAGGACAGAAATGGAGCCTGAGCCCGTTGGCTCTAGACACAGCTGATGTACTTGTTGAGGCATGATCCCCCAGCATGCCCATAACACGTGTGTCTACACACCCAAGTGCTGCCAAGGGCACATACCGTTTGGATTAGGCTTGCTTCAGGCACATCCGGCAGCACCTCTGCCGTTCCACTACATACCGCAGTGGAGCCAGGGTGGACAGGGATCCCTGGTATAATTAGCCCTGATGGTGGAAGTAGTGCTCCAAATGCCATGCCGGGTGGCACAAGTCACTGCTTAAATGGCCCATCTAATCTATCCCCTGCAATCCGCTGCACGGGACAGGGTGGATGCTTCGCGGCTACGAGGCTCCCACGATGGCGTGAGATGCTGCATTCTGCTCCGAACAGGGCCACCAGCCTGAGGTCAGCTGTTCACAATCGAATCAAGCACAAAAATCAAATAGACTTGGGCGGAAATGGCTGCTGTTCCCCCCCCCACCCTGCCATCACCGGAGTTATGTGGGTCACGGCAAAGAACTCATCCAGCAAAAGAACCAGTGTCTGAATGAAACAATCCCAGCACGCACAGTTCTGCGGCAGGAATGGGAGGTGAACGACCCCAGGCCAAAAAGAAGGTACTTTGAAAACGTTTGCTAGTTGGCCCCGCAAACCTGACTGCCCCTCTTCTGAGCCCGGATCCCACCTACACCCTATTTTAGCCGGGCTCAAGCTTTACCAGCCCAGAGAAAGTCGCAGTCCTAGATACACGTCATATGTCACCTGACCTGACTGCGAGAGGTTAACCCTGGCATTTCGGGGTCAGATTTTACACAGCAGGAAGGGCGGATTTTTAAGCTGATGACCCCCAGCAGCTGAGTGCAGGGAGGAGGCAGCACAGGAATGAATGTTGCACTGAGTGATCAACCCCTTCACTGTTCTCTCAAATCTAATTTACACCTTGACACACAAGCCATGAAACCGACTCAAGAACCAAAAGGAACGGTTGCCAAAAAGGTGACAGGAACAGCTGGGAGGGAGAGGTGTTAAATGACAACCTCCGGGGTTACTGTGTATATAAATGTGAACTGCAGAGAGAAAATATATGCGTTGCTTCCAGCTGCTCCAGATCAGAAGTGAAAGCAGTGTGCAGATCTGCTTTTACACTCACTTAATTCCTCTGAGCTGGCTGGGGATGGAGTGAGGAGGTCGAGTTTACACTGCAGAGGGCCGGGAAGTGACATGTTTTAATTTATGAGCCAGCCTGACATATACAGAACATTTTTATTTCCCTGTAAAACACCTGGATTTGTACTTTGCTTCTATCAAAGTTCAGATCCATGCTGCAAACGCTGGAATTTAATGGGCAAACGTAGGGGTGTTTGTGGAAGTCCCGTCACTAGGGGGAAAGTCTAGTGTGAGGAACAGCCTGAAAGTCAGCCATGACCTTGGACAAGAGACTTAGAATCATAGAGTTCAAGGCCAGAAGTGGCCACCGGATAATGCAGTCTGACTTCCTGTATATTACAGGCCACCAACACCACCCAGCATCTGGCCACTAAACCCTGGGCCTCTCTGACCCTGCGCAAGGGCCACACGGCTTCTCTGACAATGCTGGGCACAGACTCCGATTAGAAGCGCATGGGGGTTTTCTCGGCAGCCTTCCCTCAGCTCAGTGGGCCGGGATGCCTGCCTGGGGCTCAGGAGGGGCGCTGTGCCATGAGCTCTAGAGAGGAAGCCGGCCTGGGGGCGATGAGGCTTTTCACTCACCGGGGGCACTCCTGCTGACATCGCTGTCACAATCCTCCACCAGCAGGTCATTCTGGCAGCTCTCGGTAGCACTCGGGCCTCCCCCGCGCTCGCTGCCCAGGCTGCTGCGGCTCTCCGAGAAGGCGCTGGAGTGGGTGCTCCCGCTGGGCATTCTGGGGGAGTCGCTGCCAGCCGCTGCAGAGACACAGGGGAGCGGTTTGCTGCAGGGCTGTCTCAGTCTGGGGAAGCTGCTGGGGTTTATGGGTGTGGAAGGGGCTGGGTTGCCGGAGCAGACACGAGGCCAGCTTCCCACACCCTGCCCTGCCAGCATGCCTCCCCCTGACCCGAGCAGGGCCCATCTCCAGCTCAGTCTCCCTCTGTTGTATTTGCTGGCGCCAGACCTGCCCTGGCCCTGCGTGATACGCTGCCCCTCAACAGGCAGGCACGCACCCAGCTTCAGGGGTGGAGAGGCCAACCCCAAAGCAGTGCCATTGTT
Organism: Trachemys scripta elegans; assembly: GCF_013100865.1. Classification (NCBI taxonomy): domain Eukaryota; kingdom Metazoa; phylum Chordata; order Testudines; family Emydidae; genus Trachemys; species Trachemys scripta. The sequence continues at coordinate 4,353,805 of NC_048315.1, read as the reverse complement.
TTAACGTGAGACCATACATTTGCAATGCACTCCCACATGTGGGTGGGGGATGAGAGCTGGCAGGAGGCTGGTCCCTTTAGCAAACCAGCGACCTCACGGTGGGATGACCCTTCCCGTCACCAGTCCTGCCGAGCCATCCTGTCTCCCGTTATTATTAATTAACCACTCTAGTTCAGTCATGCTCGAGGGCCTCAGCTGGGCTCACTGCTGTGCTATGCACTCTGCAAACACACATGATGGAGACTCTATCCTTCCCCGAGCAGGCTCTCAACCTTTGCACTAGCCCGTAATTCCTGGGGATAGCCAGACCCTCAGCTGACGGAAAGTGAGGCCAGCCGAACGACGCCAATTTACAGCAGCTGAGGAGCTGGTCCAAAGTGCACAGTAACAATTGTCACCCTACACTACATTTCCAACACCCATTTTCATGCCCACATGCAGGGGTAACAGCCGATTCCTCACCTGATTCCGCATGATGCTTCCCGATCTTCAAGCCCTTGGGCCCCCCAGACAAGGACTTGTCATCCAGGCTCGAGGAGCTGAATTCTGAGTCGCTCTCGCTGTCGCTAGAAACCACTGCAAGAGACAGAGAGGGAGGGGAGTCAGACCATTCCCAACGTTCACAGTCCTTACTGCAGAGGGCCAGATGGAGCCAAAAGACAACACAGGACATAACGACTTGAAGGCTTTGTCTACACTAGCACATCTGTCAGTAACACTTTTGTCGGTCAGGGTATGACAATACCACAAAAGCGCCGGTGAGGACAGTGCTACGGCAGAGGGAGATGCTCTCCTGTTGACATAGCTACCGCCACTCGTTAGGGGTGGTTTAATTATGCCGGTGGGAGAGCTCTCTCCTGCCGGCATAGGGCAGCTACATTGGAGACCTTACAGTGGCGTAGCTGCAGCAGTACAGCTGTGCCACTGTAAGGTCTGTAGTGTAGACATAGCTGAAGACTGTTCCTTCTCCATGGTGCGATTCCCCTGTAGCTCCCACGTAGCTATTCACACTTGGTTGGGCTTTCCTTTCTAGAAGGGTTTTACAGTTCAGGGCCGCAAGTTACAGACAGTTCAAGTACTGGCCCGGTCACTTCCCACTCCTCCCTGCCCCTGGTTTGTGGCACGGCCTCACAGATTACATACAGGGCCACGCGGCCACAGCCTGTCCTCATGCTGACCCGCACTGAACACCACAAGCAGCTGCCCTGATTTCAATGGAGTGAAGTGCCACTCTGGATCACAGTGTGGGCCACGGTTATTATTTGTGGCGTGCTGTGTACGTGAACAGCGATGAAAGTGCTGCATAAGCACCCAAGGAGTCGGCACAGTCCAGCAGGCAGGGTGGTGACCAGGCTAGGGAGGCAGGAGGGATGGTTCTAAGTCCCACTGACTTGCTTCTGTGAGAACCTTCCTCTTTCGGTGCCCCAGATCCCCGGGGGGTGAAGTGAGGACGATGATACCAAGGACTCGTCTGCACATGGAGCTGTTCCTGAATGACTCTGGGTGTGGACACTCTTATTCCAGAATAGGAGAGTCCACGTAGGGAGCTATTCTGGAACGGCTGCAGTGCTTTAAATTCACACCCTACCTCCATTCGAGTTAGCGTCAACATGTAGACAAGCCCTAACTCTCCTTTGTGAATCTATGATGAAAAGTGCCAGTTAAATCCTCAGTATTACAGTGTCAATCACATTCGCTTCTATTCTATACAGGGTTTCCCATGCTCTTCACGGCAGTATCCGATCCGAGCACAATCTAGTCATGCATTAAGCCACCTTAATCTAGCACATGCCGCCTGTTCTCTCATCCTCCCCCCAGAAGAATTGTGTGCAGAGGAGTGTCTTGTTTTGGCAGGGGGTGTTTGGTTGGTCGGCTGAACATAAATATACCTGTTGCTATGTGTTTATATCAGAGAAGGCAACGTCAAAGAAATGCACCTTGAACTTGGGAGTGGAAAATGGGGAGGTTTGGGATGGTCCTTCGTTCCATCGGCTCAGCACACCCCCAGATTAGGTTCTGTCTCCTGCACCAATGAGCATCACCCTTATTGTTCAGAGTTCCACTGGGCCAGAGGAGCACAGCTGTCGACCGCGGTTTTCATCCCAGAGCTTTAGATGACCTTTTAGATGTCTTGAGTGCACCAGGGAGCTCCTCGAAGAGAAGGCCCAAGACCCTGACCTTAATTTGATAGTCTGTGGGAAGCCAGCGTAGAGAGCAGAAGACAGGTCTGGCACATTCCTAGTAGCTCGTGCTGCTGGGGAAACACGCCGCAGCTTTCTGCACTAGTTGGGGTTTTCTAAGTGCTGATGGCTTTGTACCAGGTATATCACATTGCCGTAGTCCAGCCAAGTAGTGACAACAACGTGAAGCACAGAGGCCAGGTGTGGGTCACCGGGATGGGATGGTGTTTCCTAGGCAGGCAGAGATGTTACAAAGCATTACTCACGGATGCCAGGATGTGAGAGCTCAGCATCAGGGAGGAATCCAAGAGCACTCCTAGACTACACACTGAACTGACCAATTGTGCGTGTGTATCTTCAACCAGTTGAGACTGCACCATGGCTGCACGCTCTTCAAAACGCTTCCCTCTGCTTGCCATCCTTCCTGGCTCACACCAGCCCAGAGACTTTGGGATGGATTTGTCTCCTGGACTGGTTGGGTGGCTTTTGCTCATTTGATTCAGGCAAGTATATCTGCAGCCCAATGACCATCATCTCATTCTCAAATATGGTTCAAAATCCTTGCGGCAAGTGTGAAGTTAGCTCGTCTCAGCCTTAAGAGAGTCAAAGTGACAAGCTAAAACATCCCCATAAAGAAAACACTCTCTGGTATTTATTGATAAACTTTTCTATCACCATAATACCTGAGCATCTTGCCAAACATGCAGGGAGTCACCCCTGCGAGGTAAGAAATTACCATTATCCTCAGGGCAAGGCGGGAAAACGGCGGTACACAGATTAAGTAACTGGCCCAAGATCGCCCAAGAAATTGGTGGCAGAATCCAGGGCTGCCGTGTCCCAGTCCCTCAACCCCGGTACCAGCAAGGTGACTACAGAACTCCAATACAAGGAACTAGGCACAAGTTATGTGTCCAGCCTAAGGAAGAACATTTATTAACAAGCCACAGATTTAGGGCCCGGGGTCTCACGAGGGGTCAAGTGCCTTTGAAATCAATGGGAGGTAAGGGTGCTCTGGGCTTTGCTGGATTAGGCTCTTGGGGTAAGCTAGCTACGCACGGACAGTGTGGGTGAGAGAGAGCAATGCCCAGACAGGTCCCCCAGAGCCGCCTGCCCCTCACCAGAAACCTGAGTGAGCCCCGAAAACGAAGCTTACAGTGGGTGGCTTTCAGCCCTGTGCCGAGAACCAGCACTACATCTATGCAGTAGTTCAATCCCACGGATGGGCCCACAGCCTGACCCTCTGTGCAGGGGAGAATTTCACCCCAACCCCCATCCCCGCACAAGGAAAAGTTCAGCTGTCCGCAGGGTACAGAAAGGACTGAATATATCATGGAGGGTAAATGGGTCCCCTCAGGAGAGTCCTTCCTCCCCCCAGGTCTTTGCGGGGAGAAGCTTGACTTGCTGCCAAACTGCGCATTGTCATTATTCTCCAGATCAAGAAAGGACATCATTGCCCATTGCAGAGAGGAAGAAGAGCCCAGTGGTCAGGGTGCTAGTTTGGGATTCAATTCCCTGCTCTGCCACTGACTCCCTTTATCACCTCGGGCAAGTCACTTAATCTGTCTGGGCCACAGTTCCCCACCTGTACAATGGAGACAGTGGAAATGCCCTGCCTCACTGGGGTATTGGAAGGATAAGTGCTTCAGAGACTGTGAGATGCTCACATACTATGGAAATGGAAGATATAAAGTACCTAAGACAGGGCTGTCACTTTTCACCAGCACTCAGATTAACACACGTGCTTTGCAAAGCTACATACTGATTTACATTGTACTGGACAGAGGCAGGACAAGGGCTAGTATATTTCCCCGCAGGCAGGCAGGCTGTTGAACTGTTCCACCAAGGTCCTCTGCGAGCGTTATCGCGTGCAGGCAGCTCGCTGTAGGACATGAATTTTTTTTTACTACAAAAAATGTTAATATCTCAAATAAAGCATTTCTTGAGTTATCATCTCCGAGTATATTAAACCTGGCTGCTGGCATTATTGGAAGGCTATAGAAATTGACCTCGCTGCCAGCTATCTTCACAGGGCAATCTTGATCAGAACGGCTCTGCGGAGCTGAAGAGGGAGTGCGGCCCGCCAGCCAATTTTCTCATTCCAATCAGCTTGCTCCTCAATGGCAGCAACTCTTATTGTGTTTACGAGTCACCCTCCCGGACTGGCCCAGCCTTCAGCTGTCGGTCGCACCTCTCATCGGCTTTAATAAATTCTGCTGAGAAAGGAGCCAAACGTAGCGGAGACCATCACTGCATTACAAATGGGAATGTACCAGCAGGGATGGCTCTTCTGGCCAAGAGCCTTAAAACAAGGGGGTTTATTTTGTTAAGAAAAGTCATTACCTTTCCCAAGAATCACGCAGGAATGAAAAATCGCAGGCCTGTCGCTATAAACCACAGGCCTCAGCTAATTGTCCATTCTGATTCTATTGCCTCCAGCTGGGAGTTTCAAAGGAGCCCATGGGATTTAGGCATGTAGTTCCCACAGACAGTCACCTAACTCCCTCAGGCACCCCACCCTCCAGGTCCTCCTGCTTGATTTTTATAATCACAGAAACGTTGGGCTGGAAGGGACCTTGAGAGGTCACCTAGTCCAGCCGTCTGAGCTGAAGCAGAACCAAATAACCTGTGACAGGTGTTAGTCCAACCTGTTCTTAAAAACCTCCAATGACAGGATTCTTCAACCTCTCTTGGAAGCCAGTTCCAGGGCTTAAATACCGTTCCAGTTAGGAAGCTTATCCTAATACGTAGCTTAAATCCCCTCCCCTTTGCTGAAAAGTGAGTGGACCCTTTGTTTAGATTAACAAATTCTTCCATCTCTGCTCCTGCCTCCTAGAGCCACTTAAAAAGAAAAGTGGGGGGGAGTGGGGTTATTTGGGAGACGTCTCCTTTACATCATCCACTATGAAGAGGTGACTGCTGAGGAGGGCCCACCGATGAATCAAGACGAGATGGTTTTATCTTGCAACCCTGTTTGGCTTTAAATGGGCCAGAGAGGGATGGCTTGGGATGAGACAGATATTAATGATTGCAAGGCACCACTGATGGCAGGAGCAGCCCACTCTGCTCTAGCTTCCACTGCTGCTGTTAGTGCAGATATTACCCATCGTGCTGATGTTTCTTTTTAGAAGTAATTTTTCTCCCAAGTCTGCTTGGCTTGTTGCTGGAGCATTGCGGAGCCCAGACAACATAAATCTGGCGCTCAAGCAGATGCTGATATATCACTAGGAGTCTTCGGGGTGGCTGTATTTTCAGAGATTGTGATATCTATCTTTGTCCTTCATCATCTTGTTCAGACTGAGATTTACTGCTGTGTTTTTAAGCAATCCTTTAGATTTGGCCTCTGCTGCCTTTCAAATGAGAATGGACACCCAGCTCCTAATCTGCTTTTGGTAATTAAAGATCTCCATCGGTGTTCCATCTAGCAGCCTCTGCCATCTCCCACGCTCCTCTCTCTCTCCTCTCCACCGCCAGGATCTTGGGGTTCGTAGCCTGCTCCCTGAGCAGAGCTGGGTCAGTTTCACTGAGGCGGTTCAGAACCCTATGACCGATCATGAAACCAACAAGAGCCACATGCATTTCAGATGCTTAGGAAATCTGTGAACACTAGAGCTGTAGCTCCCAGAACTAGCATCTCCCCTACTGCCCTCTGATCGGCAGGTGCTGTCTTCTGGCTGCCAGAGAAAGTTTCTAAGCCCTGACAATAAACACCTATCCCCCGACTCTGGGACCTCCAATTTTCCCCCCTTCAGTAAATGCTGCTCATGCAGAAGCCTGAGTAGCCAGAAGGGCCTTGTAGCATGCACTGAAACCCAACAAATCCTGGCTTCGCCACCCCAACAGGGGAACCATACTGCAGAGTGGAGCCGCCTCTGCTGAGAATCCAGTTCTAAGTGTCAGTAAAATCTTGCAGGTGCGCCATGGCCACAAGCTCTGGGATGAAGGCCATGGTGAACAACTTCACTCCTCTGGCACAATGGAACTCTCTACAAAGAAGGGTGAAGCTCATCTGCGTGGGAGACAGGGCATTCTCAGGGATGGCCTGGGGATGGAGCAATTAACTTCTCCAGGAACTAAAGACCATCCCAAACATCCCCGCCTCCCGTTCCAATCGCCAGACACAATTCTTTGACTTGCTGTCTCTGACATTAACACATGTATTTTTTAGAAAACAAAACCTAAAACTCTACTGCACTGGATACGCCCCTCCCCCAGAGAGAGGATGAGAGAACGAACACATGACAGATGTTGGTCACCTTGCTGAATGCCTGACTGGAAGTGCTCAGATACAGGAAAGTGGTATAAGAACCTATACAGAAGAGAATACATAATACCCCACAGCTAGGAACTGTTGCTTTAACATGCTTGTGAAGCATGTGATGTTCCATACACTCCTAGCAAGTTGTCTACATGGAGGATAATAGCCTACTACTGCTGCCGGGTCATGGAGTTACTCCTTTAACTTCAGTGATAGAGATGCGTGCTGTGGTGCTTTACAGTCCTGAGTTCAGATGCTGCTCCTGATCCCAGCAGGTGGGCTTTACATTATCAAGAGCATCCGAGCTGGTTTTAGGTGTTGAGGGTGTAGCAGGGATACCAATACTTCAGGACCAGATTACATCTTAGGCCAAGTCTATACTCAAAAGTTAAGTTGACCCAGCTACGTTGCTCAAGGGTCTGAAAAATCCACACCCCTGAGTGATGTAGTTAAGCCGACCTAGCGCTGTCTACACCAAGGGTTTCTTAAACTTCATTGCACCATGACCTCCTTCTGACAACAAAAAATACTACATGACCCAGGAAGGGGGACCAAAGCCCCGCCGCCCTGGGTAGTAGGGCTCAGACTTTGGCTTCAGCTCCATGCCCCAGCAAGTCTAATGCCAGCCCTGGCAACCCCATTAAAATGGGGTCCCGACCCACACTTTGAGAACCACTGGTCTACACCAAGGGTTAGGTTGACGGAAGCTGGATTACCTGCACTGATAGGAAAACCCCTCCCATCGCTGTAGTGAGTGTCTACACTGATGCACTGCAGCATTTCAAGCGTACACTAGCCCTCGCTCTGTCTGCATAGTTCTAAAGCAGGAGTAGGGTCTGGTGAGCGCACATTCATGTCTGCCCAGAGAGACAGAATTTTGAAAACTTAGGAGGTGAGAGTTTGAAATCCGTCCTCCCCTAGGATTTACTTGTAACTGAACACAAAGCCAAAACTGGCTTTATGTCTCAATAAGGCAAAGGCAATTCTCTCTTTTTACGGTCCACCAAAGGCCTGTTCTAAGTGCTTGTCATGTCCCATTTTCCAAAAGTACTCGTGTGGGGATCCATGACAAACCTCCCACCCAAGGAAGGTGAGAGCCTTCCCCGTGAGCGCTGGGTAGAGCCCTGGCAGATGCAGAGTGCTGCTAGCTGGTTTTCCTTTGATAATTGGTTGTGGCTCATGTTGACGCATGAAAACAGTTGAGTGCAGGCAAAGCTACTCGGCTGTAACGTGACAAAATGTAAAAGGCCTGGATGAAGCCTTCCCAGCAGGACAGGAGAGGAGAGTCACCACTGGCTTCAGAAACACTGCAAACAGCAATAAATCAGCCGAGGTAATCCCTGGGCTAGAACTCCAAGATTGCCTGTAAAGAGCAAGGGCTGGGGCCAAGCAAGGCAGCGGAGAGGTGTCACAAGGCACGGATGCTCAACGTCTGGAAATCAATTTACAAAGGAACAGCAGCCCAGCCCAACAGATAAGGCAACGAAGAGGGACTCTGGTTCCATTCCCAGCTCTGCTATGCGGCCTTGGGCAAGTTACCTGGGCGAGTTCTCTGTGGTTCTATTCCCCCTCCCACCCTGTGTCTGTCTTGTCTAGACTGTGAGCCTATCAGAATGGGGCCCAGATCTCAGCTGTGTGGGGTCTCTAGGTGCCAACATAATAAACCCGACAGCTTCTGTTGCTGTCTAATGATCTGAAAGACTGACTCCTACCCACACTCTCCTAGGCACCGGGAAATCTGAATTTGGGGTGAAGAAAGAGAAATCAGGAGGGATTTTGAGGTTGGAGAACCCAGATAGACATTTATGCCCCTTCCCTTCGATAGCCCTGTGAATAAGCTCGTATTAATGATAATACCTGACACTTGGATAACACCTGTCACCAGAAGATCTTAGAGTGCTTTCTTTACAGACATTAAGTAACTAAGACAACACATTGTTAAAAAGGGATAAATATAGGGATTAGTTCTCCTGCAACCTTGTCTGGAGCGGAACACAGTGGCTCTTTTAACAGCTCATAGCAACACTACACAACAGGTCAGGAGATGAAGAAGAATACTGTAGTCTAATTAAAACTGCAGGAGGCTTTTAGGTAGAATCATAGAATATCAGGGTTGGAAGGATCCTCAGGAGGTCATCTAGTCCAACCCCCTGCTCAAAGCAGGGCCAATCCCCAGATAGATTTTTGCCCCAGATCCCTATAATGGCCCCCTCAAGGACTGAACTCACAACCCTGGGTTTAGAAGGCCAATACTCAAACCACTGAGCTATCCCTGGTAGACAGATCAGAAGCCAGTTGGAATTTGGCAAAGACAGCAGAGTCAACACCATTACTCTTAAGAAATAGCAGCAGACAACAGGTGATCCGGACCTTGGCTTTCTGTCTCCTGGGCGCTGCCAGAGGCCCAGGGCCCTCTGAGCCCACGGTGAAATCTGACTGAGTGGGAAGAACAGAATGTCTCCTGCTGATTCATCAGTACCAGGCCATTCCCAGATGCTTTCTCAAGCAAGTGCTGACCCAGCAGGCCCTGCTTGGCCTGGGAGGACAGGACAAGGTTTTCTAGCCTCAGAGAGATAAACCAGACAAATCCCTGACTGCTTTTGTACCCTCTTGCCTGCAACGGGAATTGTCTTACCAAGCGAATCCTTCACAGTGGGGGTGGGCACCAAGTCCCACGCATTCGAGCTGTGTTTACCAGTCGAGCTGAGTGTTGACATCACGTTTTTAAAGAGCACTTTCTGAGCTCTCTCTCCTGGAGCAATCAGCCCCAGGTACTGTGGGGGAGGAGAAGTATCTAACAACAACAACCCCCCACCCCCCCCAAAAAAAATCAGAGAAAAGAGCTGCTAAGCTCACACTCACAGGAAAAGACCAATTACAAACTGCAAGCGCCATTGGGGGCAGCCCTGACGAGTCATGCATTCAGGGGTGCAGGGCCATGCAAGGTGCCCTGTGCCATTGTTAGACCCCAGGTTTCTTTGTGCACAGTGCAGCTATGGTGCTGCAACCGCAAAGGGCAGGAGGGATGTTTTCTTTGGAAAGAGGCAAAGGTGGCAGGCACTGGAGACGGAGGCAGGGAGGCTGATCTTGGGGCTAAGTCAATCTAAGGCACTTCCATGGCCCTCCCACTCATGAATGGATTTCTCCTCACAGCCCCTCTGCGAGGCAGGGCAGGGCTCTTATCACCATTTCACAAAGGCATGGAGAGGCTAAGTGACTTTCCCAAGGTCACACAGCATGTCTGTGCCAGAGCAGGGAACTGACCCTGGGTCCCAGGCTAGTGCCCTAATCACCGAATCAGGCCTCTGGAGATCGATGTTCTACTCCCAACTCCCGCATAGGGCCTTAGGAAGCCATTTGAGCTCTGTGCCACAGGCCCTGGGTACTACAGAGATGGAGGCCATATCAGTACCTGGGTGGGGAGGGGACAAGAAGAGGTGGGATGAAAGGAGGGTCCACGTAGAGGGTTTGACGGGGGGATGGCAAAAGAGTGGTGTGGTGGCTGAGGGGGAAAAGGGATGTTCTGGGGGAGTTAAGTCCTGTCGATAATAAATGATTTTTAGCTCTTTAATTGAGCATAACATGCATTAACTGAATGCCACAACCTGGGGATAGAATTCCTGCACAAAGATGCTGCAGGACCCTAAGCTGTATTGTCCTGAGCCCCACAGCTGCTCTCTGTGCCGCCCACAGAATGACTGACACCTCAGCACATCCCCTGGCAACAGGACTTGTGCCCATTGTTAGAAGAGACAAGAGCTGGACAACACGGCTGTGTGAAATTGTGATACCAGCGATGCCACTGCTTAGGGACCAGACCAGACCCCTTGGGGTCAGGGGGAATCCTTTAATTCTTCTGCAGGATTCAAAGGTGCCTGAAGAAAGTGTCTGCTATTAATTTGGCACCTCTCCTCTAACTGCCCAGGTCCCTCCTGTCCTACTGCAAACACCCAAATGCTCCAACATAGCTAGCAGAGCTGTCCTCGAGGACAGGAAACGTGACTGCCATTCTCATGGGGACAATACATATTTGTGACTTAAATAATAGCAGAGTTCCCACGGCAACTGCTTGTTTATTACAGAAAGACTAAAGGCAATAGCAAATCCTGGTGTCAGCGAGGGAGAATGGGTGCATACAAAACTCTTGATTTTCTTTCACTAAGCACACTCGCAGGTGTCAGGCGGTGCAGTGACCAAGCATGTTTCGATGGCTTTGTGCCTCCCTCACCCCACCCCCCCCTTCAGCTGAACGCCCCAAACAGGGGCCCATTTCTGGTTGGCTTTCTCCTCCTCACTCCAGGTCTTCATAGACGGGCACAGAACACAATATACACAGTTACCAGAACCCTACACAGATCCCTTACGGAGTTGGGGGGGGGGGAGGGGAGAGGAGGAATGGCATTTTAGTTAAGCTCCACCTATGATCCCAAACTCCACCCACTGGAGTAAGCTCCACTAACTGTCCCAAAACAGCTGCATACATCTGTTATGGGCAGCAAAGGCGTTAACGTGGCTTCAGGGTCTTGAAATGAGCTTAGGAGTAGCTTGCCCCTTTCTGAGCTGCTGTTTCAGAGGGCAGGACAAAGGGTCACATGCAGGGAAAGTTTCTTTACAGCCAGGAAGACTAGAATTATTTTTGTGTTAAAAGGAACATTTCAAGTCCTGGGGCCAGCAGAGAGGGGTGTTGGATGGACGTGTTCACAATTCAGCTGGGCTGTCACAGCTGGGAAACGTGGGTCACATGTAGCAATAATATTGCACATTTACACAGTGCCCTTTATCCCACGGTTCATACACCCAGCACTGCCGAAATGCAGCCAGCTCTGGGCCGAGGCTCAGCAGCTGATTGGCACTGAATGCAGAAGTTGGCCAAGGACATGTGGACAAACCCCATATCTTCTGAAACATGCCTATAACGCCCACATAGAGCAGGCTGGACATGGGGTTTTAAACCCTTCCCTGAAAAGCTACACGCACAGCTAACAGGTCCACAGTGTTGGAATTCACACCAGTGGTTCCACCAAGCCTACGGATTTCATTTGTGATGCTTAAACCGTTGAGCCATCCCCTCGCCCCTCAGCAGTCACAGTGCAAGAACAAGTGACTGCTTCGGGATGGATCCCATTGACAGGCGGGAGTTTGCTCTATCTAGGTCCTTCTGTGGCCCCACTACTGTAGTATGTGAGCAGCTTGGTCTCTACTGGATCTCCCTCAATGCCCCTGCGAGGCAGGGTAAAGCTACTACCCTGTTTCCCCGAAAATAAGACAGTGTCTTATATTAATTTTTGCTCCCAAAGATGCGCTAGGTCTTATTTTCAGGGGATGTCTTATTTTTCAGAAATGAAAAATGCCTTATTATCGGTGGATGCCTTATTATCGGGGAGGTCTTATTATCGGGGGGATGCCTTATATTACAACGAGAGGCAAAACTGTAAGTAGGCCTTATTTTCGGAGGATGTCTTATTTTCGGGGAAACAGGGTATCCCTGTTTTACAGCTGGAGAGCTGAGACGCAGAGAGACCAAGTGACTTGCTCCACATCACCCAGGGAGTCTGTGGAAGAGCTGGGAACTGAACCCAGGTTTCCAGAGACCCACTGGATCATCCTTCCCCTCGGATCAGTGCAGGGGACTCAAAAATCAGCCGACCGACCTAATCCCCATGTGAGGTTATTCAGCAGCCGCAGCAACTGCCTGGTGTGCTCTGCTGTAAGGGCCTTTACCTGAGTACACAGCTAGACTCATCGATAGAGACCTTCCTTTGAGGTATGTAAAATATGATGTGACAAATGTTCACCTCAATCTGACAGCCGGGATGAGGAGCCCCTTCTGCTGGGATAGAACAGAGAGATTTCAGCTTCCAGACGTGCTGCTACACACACCTGAGCTGCTAAACTCCCCAGCTACAGGCAGCAGGTTAATTATGCTCCTGCTGCCAAGCAGGTTTTTCCTTTAATTCACCTTGATGCCAAGGCTTGATCCCACGTCTCCTGTGCTTTGCTTCAACTCTTTAAAAGCCTGGAGACCGGAGGTCACTGCGAAGCCTCACGAGAGGCATTTGTCTGCCTTAAGCCAACCATCTTCCCCTTACTGTCGCCCAAGGGAACAAAAAGCCCATTAGGAGCAGTCTCAGAAGTTAACCTCTCTGGTTTTGCTAGAGAGGGGCAGGTACGTTAATGTCATTATTCCTTTCTGAGCACATCCGCTCAATAGAGGTGGGATTTTATATGGCGGCCGTAGTGGTCTTGTATGCCCTAGGCTTTGGAAGGTGTTGGCTAACACATGTTAACAGCCAGGTAGTGATAAGACATGTGCCATTAACATGTTAAACTGGTCGAGTTTGCCGGACAACAGAAGCCAGTCTCTTATCAGTGAATGATCCCACTCATTTGCCTCCGACAGCGAGCTCTCCTGCCTGTTATAAATGCAACGCGCACACCACACGTACAGAGCAGCCACGCCCCGTCTGGCCTCCCTCACAGTCCTGTACTCAATCGTTATTAGCAATGATTGCGGGGGGCGGGCTGAGATGAGCAGTGCTTTGCCTTGCACACACTAATAACCCCTGTGGGAGATGGGGCAGTATCGTTATCCCCTAGCTACAGGGGGGGAAACTGAGGCACGGAGCTTGGGGAAAGGATTTGAGTCACACACTGAGCGAGTGGCAGAAACCAAGAGCTCCCAGTTCTGTGTGCTAATCACTAGGAAACACGCACTCCTGCAGACCATACCGTGCAAGTTAAAGGAACGGAGTCCCCATCACCCTCCTTTCCTTCACAGGTCACGCTGACCCCAGTCCACAACAATCCAGAGCAGGACTGGCCTGCAACAAAAACCTTTCCTTTACTACAGGCACAGGTCAGCCAAATCCCACCACAGCCCAGCTGGCCCAGTCTCTGGATTTAGCCCTAAAACCCTGGAAAATGCAGGAATCCAGCTCAGCCGCTGTGCACAATGACTCCAAGATCTCTTTCTTGAGTGGTAACAGTTAATTTAGACCCCGTCATTTCATATGTATAGTTGGGATTATGTTTTCCAATGTGAATTACTTTGCATTTCTCAACATTGAATTTCATCTGCCATTTTGATGCCCAGTCACCCCGTTTTGAGAGATCCTTTTGTAGCTCTTTGCAGTGTGCTTGGGACATAACTATCTTTAGTAGTTTTGTATCATCTGAAAATTTTGCCACCTCACTGTTTATCCCTTTCCCCAGATTATTTATGAATATGTTGATAGGACTGATCCCAGAATAGACCTCTGGGGGACACCACTATTTACCTCTCTCCATTCTGAAAACTGACCATCTATACCTATCCTTTGTTTCCTATCTTTTAACCAGTTACCAATCCATGAGAGCATCTTCCCTCTTATCCCACGGCAGCTTACTTTGCGTAAGAGCCTTTGGTGAGGGACCTTGTCAAAGGCTTTCTGAAAATCTAAGTACACTATATCCACTGGATCCCCTTGGTCCACGTGCTTGTTGACCCCCTCAAAGAATTCTTGTAGATTGGTGAGGCATAATTTCCCTTTACTAAAACCATGTTGACTCTTCCTCAACAAATTATGTTCATCTATATGTCTGACAATATTGTTCTTTATTATAGTTTCAACCAGTTTCCCCAGTACTGAAGTCAGGCTTACCGGCCCATAATTGCCAGGATCACCTCTGGAGCCCTTTTTAAAAATTGGCGTCACCTTAGCTATCCTCCAGTCATCTGGCACAGAAGCTGATTTAAATGATAGGTTACAGACGACAGTTAGTAGTTCTGCAGTTTCACTTTTGAGTTCCTTCAGAACTCTTGGGTGATACCAATGGGACGCCTCAGCCCCACTGCACCTGACTCACTCCCAGTCCTCCCGAGTCAGGAAAACGCAGGGAAGAAATTAATGACTGACCTCTCCCTCTGGCCCAGGTGTAGGAGCGGTTTGTCCCGACGCCCTTCACTTCTTGCACATCTGGCTCAGCTTGTCGAGGCCGCAGACGCAGTTCGTTGGCTTTGATGGTTTTCAAAGGCATGATGTACTTAGGCAGTCCTTTGTAGAACCATGCGCCGGACCTCTTCCAAACCTGTTCGGAGACAGAGACGTGTTTACCCATAGGCCAGTGCATGTTTCTGGCAGGAGCATGTGGGCTCAGAGACTGCCCCATCGACTGTGCTAGGCCAGCATGCTTTGGCTGGCTAGCCCCCACCCAACTGAGACCTGCAGTGACAGAGTAACACCAGTTCCCTGGAGCAAATTATTGTGTGAACATCAGGACATCCCTGTGGGGATAACACTCATCACTGCTAGAGCGACATTTCTCTCCCCAGGCCCTCCTCTGAAGCTCCATCTCTCTCCTCCTAAGATAGACACAAAAGGAAGGAGAGTTCAAAGAGCTCCTCTGGAGCAGACCCAGCATGCTTTGCAAAGATCGCCAGCCAGACCCACTGCAAGAACCCGGTGACCCCCGGGGTGCTCTCTGCAATGGACAACCTCCCCCACATGGCAGCAACAGATTATCAGCGATTTCAATAAGCCAGATAAATTCAAATTAGAAATAGGGCACAACTTTATAACAGCGAGATCAGGTTAGCTGATTAGCTAGTGCAACCAGCTAACAGGGGAAGCAATGGATTCTCTGTCTCTTGAGGTCTTCAAATCATGGTGGGATGCCTTCCTGGGACATGTGCTTTATTCAAATGTCTCCAGAATTAACAGGATTAAATCCTATGCCCAAAATTTATACCCCCTGAGCTCTCTTCCCACCAAGACAGGAGTAGGACAAACTGCTACCTGTCAGGTGGGGCCAACTTTCTTTCCAACAAACCTCCCATCCCTTCGCCCCATCTCTACTTGCTCTTCCTTGCAGCTAAGTATAACACATGGAAGCCCCTACCAGTCCCTAGTCTGGGATATCCCCTAGCTGTACACATGCTCTCACTAGATAGTCTACTGGTTCCTTGTGGCCTTAAAAAAAATCTATGACAAGACACAAACCTCCTGCAGCAAACAGATCTGAAAGAGCACGCTCAGCTTAAACGAGCAAGTTCCATTAGCTTCCAACACAGCTACTCGTGCGTAGGGTGACCAGACAGCAAATGTGAAAAATTGGGACGGGACAGGGGGTAATAGGAGCCTATATAAGAAAAAGATCCAAAAATCAGGACTGTCCCTATAAAATCAGGACATCTGGTCACCCTACTCATGCGCTTAAAGTTGTAAATGGGCCAAAGACTGTTGCTGCATCAGGACCGCTTTGCTTTTGAGAGTCCTAAGGGGCAATGCTAAACTAACCCCAAAATAAAATAGATGTGACCCACCCCCCTTTGCCGTGGGGATTAGGAAATAGAGGGAGTAGAATCCCCTTGCCCCATAGCTCCTGGGGAACCTCCTCTACTGCTCCCATGGGGAGGAGTACCTGCACCTCCTGGATAAGGAGTTGCTTGTGAAAAGGGTCCCTGAAGAGGGACAAGGAAGGTGGTGTTGAATGGAGGGGAGGAGCAGAATTGGAGAGAATATCCCACTTCTACTGTGCGAAGAACCCAGCGGTCCGACGTTATTTGGGAATCAAGCACGGCAGAAGTGGAATAGACGATTCATAAAACAAGGGGAAAGGCTCTGGTGTCGTGGTGGGTGCGCCGACCTCGGCCCTGCCCAGACGGGGGATTGGGAGAACTACAACTAAACTAACTATGCTATGAAAAGAACACTAAGGGAAGCACTTGCTAGGCAAGCGATCACCATTCCAACGGCCATCACAGGCGGTAAGAAGGAGCTGAGGAGGGGTCGGGTTGGCAGGGGCATATATACAGTGCCATGAAGGCACCACTTCAGGGGGCTCCACAGCCGACCCGACCCAACGGGAGCTGCTAAGGGAAAACTTTCCAACGACTGTGCACACAGCCCGCGCACACCTAACTGGAATCGATATGAGCAATCACTCGAAGAAGAACTTGAAAATACAAGCACAAAGAGAAGAAAGCTCAGCCAATTCAAATGTGCAGCAGGCATGGAAAGGGCAGTAACTTGTAATATCTCTAATTTAGTTTTTAATGCCATCACTGTGATGAAGCAACCATGTTAAACATATTTAACATAAAGCATGGGGATGCGGCAGAGGTGAGCAGCAGTGAAGAAGAATAAATACCGGAAAATGCAATTTCATTTGAGCCTCCCAGCACACGGAATAATGAACTAACGAGACACGTTGTCCAAGAATAAGTGAATATATTACAACAGATCAAATCCTTAAATATTGCATGCAGAATGTGAATCTTCCAGTTCTGCTTGGAGCTGGCGCAGCTGACGGAGGAAATAGCCGTACTTGGTGGTTCTTACTGAACTTTTCACCCGGCGTTCTCAAAGCACTTTGGAAATGTGGGTCTCAATACAAACAGAGGTGCAATGGTGAGCACACTTAACTGCACCAGGGATTCTGCAACTTGCATTTTTACAGCAGGGCATAATCAAACAATGCTTGAAATGCTCAATGATAACAGTGTTTAGCATTGCTAGAGGATTTTTTGCATGCAGGGAAGAATCAGCATCGTCCCTGTTTCACAGATGAGGAAACTGAGGCATGGAGAAGTTAAGTGATTTACCCACGGTCTGATGGTTGGTTAGAGGCAGAGTGGGGAACAAATCCCGAGTTTATCAATTCACAGTCCAGTGCCCTCTGCGCTGGTCCATGCTGCCTGTCAGGCTCAGCACTGGGGTTCTGCTGTACCAGGTCAGCCCCGGCGTAGTGCTGGTTCTTTTTAGTAAGCCAGTTGCTCTGGCCTCTAACATGCTTGAACATGAACCACGAGATCAAACAGTCGCCAGTGACTGGCCCAGAAACCCCCTTCCGCAGCGTGACAGACCCTGGGTTGAGTCGTGAGCTGAGCCACTGTGCATCTCCACGAGAAGAGGTGGATTCTGAGAGGGCAGGGGCTGAAGAACTGCGGTTCCCAATTCCTTCCCCAGTATAGCAACAGAAACAATGACAATTAAGCAGTTATGCCCCAGACAGCCAAATCTCTGACCCCTCCCCCCCAACTTGCTAGCTAATAAAGAACACGTTTGTCATTTCACATTGCTCCTACAACATTGTCTCTGCTGATAAATATAAGAGGGAGTGGAGACTTTTCGAGGGAGCCAGTATCGAGGACACGCTCTCCTGCTAACATAGTGCTGTGCAGACCGGGGGTTAGGCTGATAGAACTATGTTACTCAAGGGTGTGGATTTTTCACACCCCTAAGGGGCACAGTTATACTGATGCAACTGCAGGCATACCCACAGCTAGCTTTAATCTAGCTAGCGAGACCACCAGGCGCAGCAAAGCCGTGGCAGAAGGGGATTCAGGGGAAGCCAGGGACCCTGGGTAATTAGCCCACACTCCAGTCTGTGCTGAAGAGGTCACTGCTATTGTTATTCAAGCTAGATAGATCAAAGTTAGCTTGGTTATGATCCCACCTCTGATTGCAGTGTGGGCATATCCTAAACTTTCATGATTTTATCGCGAGTTTCATCTGATGTTTAAATTAAAGCCCCAACTCCTGGAGTCAGCTGATTATGCAACAATCCCCCTCCCCCCCCCCTTTTTTTTTTTAAAGAAGTTTCTAGTTCTCATAGCTGTAAAAAACAAGTATGAAAATGGACCCTGAGCTCACTCTAGGGTACCTCCTACAGGCTCAGAGATCAAATATACAGAACCCCAATTTTCTTTTAAATAAAAAACCCTGATGGTTTCTAAGCCAATCTCATGATTTTTGAACAGTTGGGGTTGATGATACAGAGTGCTTCCATGTATCTGTTGTGGGGGACAGAAGCACTCTGCTTTTCTCTTTATTCATTCAGCTCTGAATATGCCATGTCTCTATAAAATACCCAGCACCAAGAGGAGCCAATACCTTCAGGCAAGGTACAATCCCAAGTGCACACACACTGAAAGGATCATAGTAAGTAAAGGTGGAGCTATGCATAGGTTTTTGTCCTGTTATTACTAGACTGACTTAGCAACTGAAACAGTTGAATAGATACAACCCGCCTAGCATGGATTACACCAGTATAAAGGCACTTACACACATACACAAAACCTAGTTATAGCAGTACAAAAACCTGTGTTTAGACCAGTCCCAACACAGAATGAAGGCAAGAGAGTTTACCCACTATTAATTCAATACACTCAGCTGTGTTACTTACAGGCACAATGTCTGAAATAGTCTGTGCTTTATATTCTTTTTGAGCCAGAACACATGACGTTTAGCTCTAGTGGCCATGAATCAAACTCATGGACACAGCAAACAGGCCAGCAGTGCAATCGATGAAGAGGAAAGAGCAGGATTCTTGATTAATTTTAAATAAAATACATCTACAGTGATGCTTCAAAAATAAAAGCTATCATATAATCCTTCAGTTTGGGTCTTTTAGCTCTGAGCTTTATGCTTTTCTAGGAAAGCAGTGTTTACTCTCGCTGGTTACACAAACATTCGGGGTAAACTCCTGGCCCCACTGACGTCGATGAGAGTTTCAGTGGGATTTCACCATAGGACTGCTTATCAGGAGAGATGGATAGCAAAACTGTCCAATATATAATAGCACCTAGCTCTGACATTGCATTTTTTATCCACAGCTCTCAAAGCACTTTACAAAGGAGGGTAAATCTCATCACCATTGTAAAGCTAAGGAAACAGAGGCACAGAGATGGGATGGGACTTCCCAAGGTCATCCAGCCAGCAGGAACAGAATCCAGGCTGCCTGCCTCCCAGTCCAGTTCACTATCCTCTGGGCTGGTCTATCTCCCTGCCCCTGAACTCTCAGACTTTGCTTGTGGGCCACAGTATCGTAAGAGAAACGGCTTTGTGTTTCTGTGGGCAGACGCACTAAGGATGAAGCCGATGTTGAACAATAACACTGGCCCTATCTGGGCTTGGGTAGATCTGCCTCGGGGGAGATTTTGTTCATCCTAAACAAATTAAAATACTGGACAGCAGATTCAGCTGTTCATTATGGAAAACGATTTAAACAGCCATATCTGCGATGAGCCCAGAACATTCATTGTGATTTTATAGCTCTGCTGTATTCCCACTGCAGTTGCCTCAAGTCCTTGTTCACGTTAGAGGAGGAGAGTTGCAACCAGGTGCTTGGAGACAAACGTCTATTTTATCCAAGTCAATTTAGCCTCAGTTGGGAAACTCAGAAGCGACTCGAGGCAGGGAAGCAATCCCAACTCAGCCAATTCAAGGGGGCTGGGGTGCTACACCTGGACCTGCAAAGGGCTGCCAGAGAGCAAGCAAAGAGTGGGGAGAAGAGTGTGATTGGGTCAGGCTGTGCCTGCAGAAGGGAAGCCATGGGTATGCTTAAGGTGTGCCCAGCCCGGGCACGTTACACAGAACTGTCCAGAGATGGAGTGTGATTACCTAGACTGCTACAACAGCAGGACCATGTGGTGGGGATCCACTCAAAGCCAGGGGCAATGACTCTCCACCCTGGAATCCCAAGGCCAGCACCACCCCCTTCCTCTGTTGGAACAGAACAACTGGCACTAGATTCCTATGGGGTGGGGAAGGGACAAGGAGGAATCCTTGGCTCCTGGTCTCAGCAGCTGCTCCAACCAGGGAGCACAGAGTTGCTGGGGCAGCCAAGCTGATGCAGCCTTCCAGAGGCCACCTGCCCACCAGTGCCAGTGCAGGGGTTTGTTAGGAGGTGAAGAGGAAGAGCCAGGCTTCCAGACAGGCCATCTCCTGTGAGAGCGCACTGCCTGGAACAGCACAATTACCCTGGGGATGGGGAGGAGGGACCAAGCTGCACTAGAAGAGGGTGTGTTTGTAACTAATGCACACATGCTTCTGCTCCAAGGAAGGCAGCAACACCTGCGTTCTAGTCCCAGCTCTTATGCAGATTCCTTTGCTGGCCTTGAGCATCTCTGGGCCTCCTGGCCTCAATTTCCTTATGCATAAAACAGAGATGGCAGTGGTTTCTTAATTAGCATCTGTGGTGCTCTCTGAAGATGCAAAGCCTTATGTAAATGCTAGCTCTTGTATTACACTGCACTGGGATAACATTTATTATTGATGCCCACGTGTGGGATGTGCCTACACACTCATTTCAATCCAACCCTACGGCCCGACACCAGGATGATAAGCTACACAAGCGAGCGCTCTTTAGTTTCATTGTTTGCCTTCATCTGCTTTTCCGTAACGCAGAGATTTCCAATTCCATTATTTACACCCAGCTGTCTTTCCTCCTACCTTAGGCATTGGAGGACAAAGCAAATTGAAGGGCAGCGAAACCGCCATCCTGCCATCGCTTACTGAATAGCAAAATCAATCGCGCCTCTGACCCGAGCGTTTGCTACAATGCAGTGGCTGCTGGGCTTCAATTATTCTGCATTGCACCCTCCATCAGGCCTCCTTTCTGTCGTGGGTCTGAGAGGGAGGATGTTATTTTAATTCTATACATTCACTCTCAGCCCCCAAAATAGTATCGTTGCTATTGGGGAACAAACAGGTGCGTGGCACCTGAATTGGATCCAGTGTCACCCAAAATAAACGCTCCTCTGGCAGCGGGGTATTTTGCCAAACACCACCCCAGGAAAGGCATAACCGTCGGCTAAGGCCATTTATAATGAGCCTGGGAGGAGGTGAAATATGTTCTTCCAGAACAGCAATCTTCCGCCTATGTGTGGTTTATTGTGATAAACCAAGAGATGCAGCCAGCCTTGAAAACATCATTTAGCAAAGGGAGGTAAAAAAAACAGAGGGGGTTGATGAAGGCATAATGGAGCTTTTGTTAGGTTCCTGATGGCGTTTCATTCTCTTTGGGACTGAATGGTTGGGGTTGGTTTTTTTTAATTATTTCCCCCTTTGCACCCACTTAAGTTGTTTTCGTTATCGCTACAAATGTGGCTGTGTCAATTCAGATGTAAATGTGCACGAACGCTTCCAAGAGGATTTTAATTATGATGATAGCATCACTAATTATTGATATATAAATATATATAGATATAAAGTAAGTGGTAATTCAGGAAGGCGCTTGGTAGAACCTGGCAGGATCAGCCAAAGCCAGCCAAAGTACAGCGCTAATGGGTCATGCAGGGACTCCGAATAATAACAGGAAGGAAGGCCCTTCGCCCACCAGGATGGGCATGGAAAGGCACTGTGGCAAGTTGGGGCAGCCTATCCCCCACGCATCAAGATGCGTATTTCATGCCAGTTGATAGACAGCCCCTGCCCCGGGTGGGAAATCATGAGACCCACAGAACTGTGGGTACAAGGAATCACAAGGCAAAGATTTTCATTCTTACACCAAACTGTCTTCCAGCAATGGAGACGGCCTCCAGACAGCAGGCAACTCGAGTTGTCACAGCTCAGGCTTCTGGGAACCACACTTACTGCCACAAATGCCCCGATTAGAGCCCTCAAGACCTGGGCCTTATTCCACTGATAGCTGTCGCAACAAGTTCCTCTGCCAGTGTGCCGGCTGTGCATCTGCACGACCCCGGCATCACTGAGAGCGGCTTACTGCTTTATCAACATCTGCCAGGTTAGCAATTGGCCTTGTTACAATCCCCTTGCTAACACCAGCCTGGATGGAAGCGGGAGAGCTGCCCTATCATACCAGGCGAGGGAGACATGGTCATTTGGGGAGAGGAATTTGTTAGAGTGGATCAGTCCATGGGCCTGTCCCGTCCAGTCTCCTGTCTGGGGACTCCTCAGAAGCAGGTTAGATGCAACTCTGGCTAATGCTCCTTGCCAGTTCTGCGATGCTGCACATGGTGCAGGGGTGGAGGGTAAGACTTGCTTCCGGATCCCCAGTGATGAGCTCGGCCTCTGGAGCATGAGATTGGATTGCCTTTATCTGAGCCCACCTTGCTACAGATGGCACTGTGGGCTGTACACATCATCCAGGTCCCACTTTAAATCCATCTGTAGCCTTGGATGCATCTGTTAGGAAAACGTGCCCAGTGCCTTTATCACGAGTGCTAAGCTACAGTAAACAACACCGGGGGGGGGGGGGGGGGGGGGGGGGGGCACAGCTGGGGCTGCTTGTCTGTCACCCAGAGAACAGTCCTAGCCTAATGCAGATCAGATCAACCGCATTTCACGGCAAGGGACACAAACCCTCTCTTCATTCTGCAGGGTGGGAACGGGGATTTCACAGCTGATCTTTTCTCAGGAACTGTATCCAGGCTCCATCTAGTTTACCTGCCCATGTTATTGCTCAGCAGTACTGCAGCACTTTCCCTCATGGGTGGGTGAGTGCATGCGTGTTATTTCTGCACCCCACCCTTAGTAAAATGATCGGGGCTGAACATGGTGTTTTGCTTCTGGATGGCTGGGGCACCAGTGCCCAGCCGCAGGCAGAATCCATTAATCACTGCAGCTCTCCAGAAATAAGACAGTGTCAGAGGAACTTATTCCTTATTGCTATTCAAAGCAGCCTGCTCAGCAGAGGCTTCAAGGAAACAGAGCAACGAGGACTCTGAACGACTGTGTCTGAAATTTCCAATGGGGCCTAGGGGCGTTGGGCACTTAACTCCCATTAAAAGTCAATGTAAATACCAGCCTTTGTTATTTGGGCCTTGTTTTTGGTCCAGGCCCATTGGGGAGTTAACTGCAGTCGTGGCAGCACAGATACCATCTCCCCTGCATTGTGAATGGCTCCAGTGTGCTAAGGAAGGGAGGGAGACAGTGAGACAGAACAGGTACCATTGCAGAACTACACGGCCTCCTCAGCGCAGCAGGGGGATGCTCTCTAGGCCGAATCAGCAGAGTTAGAGACAGAATTAACCTGTTTTGCTTCTCCATTCCAGCAGCCAGCCAGAGTAGGCTCGTTCTGATAGAACAGGGACGTTTTCTAGGCAGTCAGGGGAGCCTCAAACTTCTTGTATAGGTGCTTTGACTTGAGGTAAACTGTCCTCCGAGTGTGATTCCAGTAATGCCCAGGACCAAGTGACTTACTGTGAGGTGACCCAGCAAGTCAGCATCAGGGCGGGGAACAGAACCGGGGGCACCGACTCCCAGTCTGCTGCTGTAGCCCAGATGTCTTGACCCACAAAGTGTCCCCCTCCTCCCCAGCCTCCATGCCCACCCACTTCTGCGAGGGCATTCCCAGTGGCTCACCCTATCACCTGGCTGCTAATTCAAGGGCAGGTATCCAGTACTAGCACTTGGTGAGGCAAACCATCGTGGGTGCACATGAGCCCAGTACTTCTTCTCATGGGTCTGAGGCGGACTCAAAGGGCAGAGCTGCAGTGTCATAATCGCACTCCTGCCCTGAGCAAGCAGTGCTGCACCACTGCCGAAATACCGTGCCCACCACTGGGCCACGAGAGCCATTCTCCTGTGTTACTATGGCATGTCTGGGACCAGGTGATGGTTTACGGGAAACTATTTGCCTGTGCTACGCCACAGGTGTAGTGAGGACATGCACCCAAGAAGGCACCGCTGGCTTTCTGGATGGATAATTTGGACACTTCCATGTATTACCTTGGAAGCAATCAGCAGCAGAGAGCAAAGCTTCCATTTCCATTAACTTCTCAGTGTCTTCTGCTCAGTTACAGCAAAAAGCCTTCTATGGAACCCACCTCTGTGCACTGGCAAGCATCCATCTGGAAGACAGTTTTGGACCCACTGCTAATTCCATGGCTCTGGCCTTCAACCACCATGGGTGCATGAAAGGTCATGTTAATGCTCTTATTCCAGAGCCACTGTTCATAGGCGAATCAAAAGTGGGGCTGAATGTGCAGCCCCCCGGGTCTCCTGAATCCTAAGGGAGGATTTACAGACCTGCCTTGGTGAACCATGACACAGGCAATGGGTGTGAAAGTGCCGATGTTGTATGTATAAGAAGCAATGCACTGCTGTGCCACAGGCATTAAATTAACTCCCCCGCCCCCCAACCCCGTGCCTCCAAAACAAACTCTCAGCTGACAAACCACCACATGCTGCTAATAAACAAAACTAAGCTTCAGGTCCTTATTGGGCCAGTGACTTTTGTTTAAAAGCAACCAGTTTCCAAACACGTCAAGAAATCTGTAGGATTCTCAATGGGCTGAGCAGGGAGGGAGGTGTGGTGCCAAGGGAAAATGGTGCTATGTTGGGCACTAGCCATTAGGAAAAGGAAGCAGCTTTAGAATGACCTGGAAGCAGAAACCTCCCATTGTCACCTGAGCCCTCCAATCCCTCACCATTCGTTAGGCAGATGGCTAAGAACGCCCATGTTATCACTTGCCCAGCAGCAGGCTTCCATCCCAGCCTTGCTACTGATCCCTTTGGAAGGACTATTCCCCTGGATCAGATTGGCACGGACACGGCGTGTGTGTGTATTCCCTTTCCTCTGCAGAACAGGGCGCGGGTCATCTGCCAGGATCGACCGGGCATAGCCCACCTAATCGATTTCCTGCCATTGCAGGGGCATCGGTGCCATCTCAGTCTCTCCCGTTCTCTGCCGAGGGCACACACAACAGTTTAGTCTCCTAAGGACATAAGTCTGTAAAATGAGGTGACAGAACCTGCCCACTTTGCCAGGTGGTGGGGGGTTGAGAGTGGACACTGATCTATGCTCCAAGACGTTCCACAAGGGATTTAAAACAAGGGCATTTTCCACCACCACAGGCTGATAGACGCCGTCCTCCCAAGCACAGCGGCAGAGAGGCACATGCCATCGCACCTCCCAATCCCGCCTACGTAAATAACCGACTGCTCAGAGACCAGAACTCGGGGTAAATGGTGTGCATCTCTCGAGCTGCAAAATGCCTTGGGAACAGAACGCTGCTAAGCAAGCAATGACCGAAAGTCCCCTCCTCTGCACAGATACACACAGCAATCATCGTGCATTTCCAAAAGGGAACAACAATGGTAAAAGAATTTATTTTCTCTGCAACCCACCACTCCAGCCAAATGCATTAACGGGCTTTTAATGGCTAGGCAGTGGAGGGAGAAAAGCAGGAAGGGGAACATTTGGAATGCCTGGAGTTAAGGTTTTGTCCCTGTCACTTAGAGCACAGGACCTGGCAAGAGGGGGCGGAGCGCTTTATACAAGATCAAGGTGATTCACGCAGCTCCTGGGTCAGATTGACATAAAAAGGCTATGCAGTTGCTCCAGAGCTCAGCCCCAAGTCAGGAAAGCATTTCCACTTTGGGGAAGTAGTTAAACGTGCTCAACTCTCCCTGGGATTTCCGGGAATGCTGTAAGTTAAGCAAATGATTCAACACGGCCCTGGTTTGAACCACAGGCTTGCTTGTGCCAGCATTTTCCCACCACTGTACTAGCATCAAAGTAGCTCCACCAGTGGAAGAGCTAGTGTTGAGAGGGCGTCTCTGTTTTTACCACCAGGACATCTTACTGAATGGGGGAGGCAACCTAGTGAGAGACGATGTGGAAAAAGCTGAAGTACCCAATGCTTTTTGTGCCTCGGTCTTCACAGACAAGGTCAGCTCCCAGACTGCTGCACCGGGCAGCACAGTATGGGGAGGAGGTGAGCAGCCCACAGTGGTGAAGGAACAGGTTAAGGACTATTTAGAAAAGTTGGACATGCACAAGTCCATGGGTCTGGATCTAATGCTTCCGAGGATGCTGAGGGAGTTGGCTGATATGATTGCAGAGCCATTGGCCATTATCTTTGAAAATTTGTGGCAATCAGGGGAGGTCCCAGACGATTGGAAAAAGGCAAATATAGTGCCCATCTTTAAAAAAAGGGAAGAAGGAGAATCCAGGGAACGACAGACCGGTCAGCCTCACCTCAGTCCCTGGAAAAATCATGGAGCAGGTCCTCAAGGAATCCATTTTGAAGCACTTGGAGGAGAGGAAGGTGATCAGGAACAGTCAACATGGATTCACCAAGGGCAAGTCACGCCTGACAAACCTGATTGCTTTCTATGATGAGATAACTGGCGCTGTGGATATGGGGAAAGCGGTGCACGTGATATATCTTGATATTAGCAAAGCTTTTGATACTGTCTCCCACAGTATTCTTGCCAGCAAGTTAAAAAAGTATGGATTGGATGAATGGACTATAAGGTGGATAGAAAGCTGGCTAGATCATTGGGCTCAACGGATAGTCATCAACGGCTCGATGTCTAGCAGAGTGCCCCAAGGGTCGGTCCTGGGGCCAGTTTTGTTCAACATCTTCATTAATGGTCTGGATGATGGGATGGATTACACCCTCAGCAAGTTTGCAGATGACACTAAGATGGGGGGAGAGGTAGATACACTGGAGGGTAGGGATAGGGTCCAGAATGACCTAGACAAATTGGAGGATTGGCTAAAAGAAATTTGATGAGGTTCAACAAGGACAAAGTGCAGAGTCCTGCACTTAGGACAGAAGAATCCCATGTACTGCTACAGCCTGGGGACCGACTGGCTAAGCAGCAGTTCTGCAGAAAAAGACCTGGAGATTACAGTGGACGAGAAGCTGGATATGAGTCAGCAGTGTGCCCTTGTTGCCAAGAAGGCTAACAGTATATTGGGCTGCATTAGTAGGAACATTGCCAGCAGATCAAGGGAAGTGATTATTCCCCTCTATTCAGCACTGGTGAGGCCACATCTGATGTACTGTGTCCAATTTTGGGCCCCCCACTACAGAAAGGATGTGGATAAATTGGAGGGAGTCCAGCGGAGGGCAACGAAAATGATTAGGGGGCTGGGGCACATGACTTATGAGGAGAGGCTGAAGGAACTGGGCTTATTTAGTCTCCAGAAGAGAAGAGTGAGGGGGGATTTGATAGCAGCCTTCAACTACCTGAAGGGGGGTTCCAAAGAGGATGGAGCTTGGCTGTTCTCAGTGGTGGCAGATGATAGAACAAGGAGTAATGGTCTCAAGTTGCAGTGGGGGAGGTCTAGGTTGGATATTAGGAAACACTATTTCTCTAGGAGGATGGTGAAGCACTGGAATGGGTTACCTAAGGAGGTGGTGGAATCTCCATCCTTAGAGGTTTTTAAGGCCCAGCTTGACAAAGCCCTGGCTGGGATGATTTAGTTGGGGTTGGTCCTGCTTTGAGCAGGGGGTTGGACTAGATGACCTCCTGAGGTCTCTTCCAACCCTCATCTTCTATGATTCTATGATCTAACCTGCTCATAGCAGCACCAGACAACACAGCGCTAAAACACAGGCAGCCACAGGCATCTTGTCTATGTCAAGGTTTTGCTACACCTCCTGTTGAGCAATCAGTGCAGCTATTCTGGAGCTGTCCCTTCAGCAAAGGCACTGACTGAGTTAATGCAAACCCCGTCTTGCAGTGGTCCACACATGGGCCCAGTGATGGTGCTGCTACGCCAACAGCTGACTGGGGGCATTGTTGAGTGTAGACCAGGGCTAATGCTCCCCCCACAGCTAAACGGGGGCCAGTGTTCAGTAGTGGTGGTAGGGCAGGGCCCCATCAGAGCTCACCAGTACCCAAGGGCGAGGATACACAGAGAATCCAGCAAAGGAGCAGGGAGTCAGCCAAACAAAACAAAAGGCAGCAAAACGAGCTTTATGGAGCCCTTTCAACAACACACACAGCTCGCTGTCCAGCATGTCTCTTGTTCCTTGTTACACTGCTCAGATAGACTGATTACTGCAATTCACTCCATTTGCATTCCTCCGTGGAGGCCACAGCAACACCCCTGCTGGGGGAGCACCCGTCAGGCCAGGCATCCAGAGAGACAGGATTCTGCCCCAGGGCTCAGCGTGCCAGTCTAAGAGCTGGCCCAGCTCCAAATCCTGGGGCTGACCTTGAAGGTGCTGCCTGGCAGGGCCCCGGCTATCTCAGAGATGGGCTCTGAGCCACCTTCTACGACTGGCTCCAACATGGCACATGCTAAGCACAACCGCAGCACTGCCAACTGCAGGAGCCTGCTTGCCACAGCGCCACTCTCCCTGCAGTCCCAATAAAGCAGTGAGGAAGGACTTGTTTTCTGGGCATTAGATTTTTCCCTAATTCCTTTGCTTTTCGAGGCAGGGGAGGAATATCACAAAATGGGTTGGTAGCCCAAGGCACTTTTCATCAGTAGATCTCAAAGCACTTTACAAAGGTCAGTATCGTCGTCCCCATTTTACAGATGGGGAAACTGAGGCACAGAACAGTGATGTGATTTGCCAGAGATCACCCAGCAGCAGCCCAGAGCTCCTGAGTCCCCCTCCAGTGCTCTTTGCTGCGTCCCTATCTGTTCCGGCACTTTGCTGTCCAAGGTTGCCCAAGCCAGTACTTTTCACTGGTGAGCAACACGAAAAGAAACAGAAGAGACAGAATTCCAGGGTGGGGGAGAGAGAGAGGAAGAGATAAGGCTATTTTACTGCTGGTCTAAGAAGAAAGGTTCCATCAGTTTTCATTAGACAGAGCAGCACTTTGGTTGGAGCTGTGGTTTCAGCTACAGAGAAAGCTCTGAAGGTTATTGTCACCTGGCATGCTGGGCACACATAACACTTATTACTGGACATTTTAATGTTCTTTTCTGTCTAGTGATCACGGCTTTTATTATTTTGATATAAAGAATTTTTAAAAAGGCAATTAAACCGAGATGGGAAAAGATAATGCATGAGAAAGAGAGAGGGTAAAGCCAGAGACCGATTTCAGTCCAGCGCCAGCCCCCAGCTCTCTGTAGAGCACAAAGCATGCCTTGCCTTGCCTTATGTTACAAACCTGCACCTGAGTCTGGGGTACAGAACATGAGAATTACCTCCCTGGAGATCACTAGAGGCTCATCACCCAGCACGGCCTTCCTGTTGTGAACCCAGAATTATACACACAAGGCACCCACGGACACTGAGCTGGAGCTAAATGTGAGCTTGCCAATTACACCCGCACAGAAACCACTTTTCCATTTCAAATCTAGGTACACACAATTTCGCAGCAGCCAAATGACTGCGAGAAGGGTTTTCTTGGACCTAGTTAGTTCTGCAATTTGCCACACTGGGGCATCTTCACCTATCGGACACAGCTCCATGTTTCAAAGTTTCCATCTACACTTTTTGGGGTTAGTTGTTGCAGTTTAAGAGGCCCTATTCTGATCTGTGCAAACAAGGCAACCTCTGGAAGACTGTCAGCAGAGACTTTGCACCCCAAACGCCTCACTCAGAGCCAAACAGATTCTAGAGATGGCTGGGGCGAAGATCCCCCAAGAACTAGATGCAGTTTGATGCTTCTGCAACTGCCATACAAGCTTCAGCAACTAAGGGGAGGTCTACACTGCAAAGAGCGGTCTGACTTCCGCACAAATAGACACAGCTAGACTAGCTTCAATCCAGCTAGCTCAAATAACGATAGCAGCCAGGGTGGCAGGATTGGCTGTACACGCCCACCTGGTAGCCTGGGTATGTATTTGAGCGACTATCCTACCCTGCTGCAGCTTCACTGCTATTACTGGAACTAGCTAGATCATAGCTTAGCTTGGGTATGTCTACACGTGCTGCAGTCACACCTCTGACTGCGGTGTAGACACCCTGGAGTGCTAAGCAGGTGAAAAGAAGGGATGCATTGGCTGGGTTTCATAGTGTAGACGCTTAGATACCATAGAGACAGGCACTTGATAGACAGAGGGTCAGATCTGAAGCCGATGGAAAGATTCCCATAAACTTCAATGGGCTCTGGGTGAGGCCCATAGCTGGGGGATGCCAGACATTAAATAATCATGGAAGCAGCCTAGGACTCTGCAACACGAAGCCCCAAGGTGGAAATTACTGTGCTTTGCTCTGGAACAGATAGGACAAATACCACTGCAGCTATGTGATAGGTTTTCTCTACTGCTACTCAAGGGCCAGCACCATGCAAAGTGGTAGTTTTGTTTACACTGGCTATGTAAAACCAGTGGAAAGGCAGGGAACAGAACCCACATCGCCCAACTCCCAATCCGGTGCCCACCAGACCATGCTAGGTGTCTCCTATGACCAATGACTCACCAGACAGGAAGCATTAAGAGATCCACCACCACCACTCCACCCATCTCCCTCAGAAGCTAGACCTCTCGCCTCAGTGTCTCTCTGCCAGGCTAACCTGACCGTGAGCTTAGCATCGCAAGTCCAGCCCCATGCTCCCTCGCCCTCTCTTGGAGGCACAGCATGAGTTTCTGGCACCAGGCATGTATTTCTTACACAGATTTACATTGGGGAAAGGCACCGCTCTCCTTTGTGGCTCTTTACCTCTCTTTGTTCACTGCAGATTTTGCACAGCCAGAGAGGGCGTTTCTGGGTCCCGAGACTTTCAATTCCACATTTGGTGCAGACTTTCTGAAAATAAGGAGAGAGAAAGAGAAGGACACAGGACAACGTCAATTGCTTCCTCACTCCGACTCCTCACAACGCCACTTCGAAGGGTCTGTGCCGGGGCAAGTTTCACCCCAGAATTTAGGTTCTGCAAAAACAATGATTTTGCTTCTCCTTTCATTTACACCAGCGTAACTAGTGATCCCAGGGGGGGTCACTCCTGATCTACACTGGAATCAGTGAGAGGAGAATCTGCCCCACTGCTTCCAGTTGTGTTACTACTAATTTATAGCAGGGCCGAAGGAGAATCAGGTGTAACATTTAAACAAAACCTGAGACACACAGAAATATTTCCCACGTTGTTGGGGTTTTTTTTTTAAATGATCCCCAAATGAAGGTAATCATTTCCCTACAAACTCTAAGACCCAAACATAGCAGCACTGAAACTGACAAGAAACACAAATGAAATGATCTCATCCATTTTCACTGCAATATCAAATTTTAATAGGGAAAAACTATTAGAGTTTTAAAATTCTTTCAATTTGAGCGAGTCAAGTAAAAGAACCCCACCATCCCTGTGTGATTTTTAACCTGACAGTGTCCCTTTCAGAAAGTGGCTGGGCAGTTATTGATTCTCTGCTGAGCTGGAAATGGAGCAGACCATACAAACAGGTGTATTTCCTGGAGACAACACCTGAATAGCATTTTATGGAATCTGTTCCTGTACAAGGGAACTTCCATGTCTCCACTGGCATAACAAGTCATTTATAGCTTGAATCATCTAATATTCTATAACAAAGCTGATGTACATCAGTCTTGGCGTACAACTTGAATGAGGAATGGGATGGAGTCTTTGAGCCTCTCTGGACATCACAGCAAAAGCCACTCACCCAAGGGCCTAGGAGAGTGACATCTTGTTTACAGCAAAGAGGAATTAAAGCCCCCAGTTGGGATTTTACATATTCCTCCGATCTGCCCCACCAGGACCAGCTCCAGGGATGCAGATTCAGTCTCCATGTCTCATTCAATTCTTGGCCTCTCTGCTGGGACTGAGGTGACTGATGGCTAAAGGGGTGACCGATGCCACTTTTGGCACGCAGACACCTGTTCCACCGGGTACAAGCCTAAAGACCAACTATTTTGGTCAGTGTAGTCCGGAGGCTGTGCTCCTGAGCTTTGACCCTGGCTCTGCCACCAACTCACTGAACGGCCACATCCAAGACGCAATCACTCTGGGTCTCAGAATCCCCAGGGGATGTTTACAATACCCCACTAAAAATGAGCATCTGCAACTGCTACATTGCAGGCCATCAGACAGTCACTACCAAGCTTGGATGGCTTTAAGCGAGTGACTGCCATAAGCAAATATCTCCAATGGCTGGTGATGGGACACTAGATGGGAGGGCTCTGAGCTACTACAGAGAATTCTTTCCCAGCTACTTGGCTGGTGGGTCTTGCCCACACGCTCCAGGTCTAACGGATCGCCATATTTGGGATGGGAAAGAATTTCCCCCTGCGTCAGATTGGCAGAGAGTAAACGGTACAGTCTCTGTAACCTGAAGTCTTTACATCAAGATTTGAGGACTTCAGTAAGTCAGCCAGAGGTTAGGGCTCTATTACAGGAGTGGGTGAGCGAGGTTCTGTGGCCTGCGACATGCAGGAGGTCAGACTAGAAGATTGTGATGGCCCCTTCTGGCCCTACAGTCTGTGATGCTCTGGTTCTGAGTTGGTGTAATGGGGAACAGCTCCCTGTTCCATTTCCGACCGCATGAGCCACCCAAGCCCTCAGTGCCACGTGTATTTCAGTGCACTGTGATATGCAGCTCGCAATCTGAACAGGGCAAACCTCCTGCTCATGGAGATGTTGCACAAAGGCAGTTTTCTTCTCCCCGTGTAAAATTCACCCTCGCACAAGGAGCCCGCACAAGGTTTAGGCTCTGCTGACATCCTCCTCACGCCCTATTTCGAGAGCTTAGATGGGGCACAGCCTTTGTAATGGGGCGGGATGATTACATCGAGAGGGCATTACTACACAGATGTACACAACAGACAGACGGACAATCCCCTGCCCCTCTACCATTTCTTTGGCAGGGACTCTGGAGAATCACAACACTGTTCTCTCTGTGCGAGCGTGTGACCCCCGTAGATGTTCCCTGCACTCCCGGGGAGAAGCAAATGGGCTCTGCATGGAGCCTAACAGCCTGGAACCTCAATCACACGTGTCTGTCACTCTCACCATTAAATCTCAGCTCAGCAAAGGACATGGAACTCGCTCCTCCCACTTCACAATACAGTATGGGTTCCACTGCCAGATCAATGGCCTACGTGAAGAGAACGGGGGTCCAAGTGCAGGTCCTAAGAGGAGACGTGACCACACCACACCACACCACAACCCTCCGGAAAGCTTGGCATCCATTCACCTCTGAAGGCACACATCAGAACAGGCCCCTTGCCCCCACAGGAGAGATGCACCCCTCAAAACCTTAAGGCAGAGCAGGCAGTAGTTGCTCCATTTCCAATTGCCTAACTCCTCACCCCAACCCAAGCACGGTCAGCTGTGCAAATGTAAACTCCGGCTCCCACAATATGGTGTCCATGAATGGCTCCTAATGGACCCATCACCACGTGGACATGGAAAGCAGAGCATATCCCAACTCCACAATAGATACCAGAGTAGTAAAAATATATCCAGGAGGCTGACAAAGAGCCTTGCAGTGCATCAGGTGATGGGAACATCGCTGACGGTCCTATCTTGCCCTCTGCCCGGGACTCCGATCTCACTGCCAGCTAGTTTGGGACAGGGCATCTCCGACACTTCAGGGGGATGAAAACCACATGGCCTCGCCTCCCTCTTTGCTGAGCCTCGTTCCGTTCACAATGTGGCTCATAATACAGGCTGGAGGCAGCTCTGCCGGTATCGCTCCAGCAGCATCACCCAACCAGCATGCAAATGCAGCCCCGTGTGGGCAGAGTCAGCTGAGGCCCGAGAGACCAAACTCCACTCCATGGTTCCAGAACAAGGAACCGGAGCTGCCCACAATGGAGGGAACAAACAACTGTGCCCTGTATGCTGTGCTCTGCATGACCGGCCAGCCAGCTGACATGGGGAGCGGGTATTAGCTGGAGGAAGCACTAAACAATTCCACAGAGATGCTGTTCTTTGTTTCTCCCCAATTCTCATCCCTCCCCTCTGCTGTGAAATAACCAGCAACTGGCTGTCCCCACTTGGAATGGGGCTGTCAGGACTCAATGCCTTGCTGCACAAACTGACAGGGACAGTAGATTCAAGCAGCAGAGTGTGCAGTCATTACCTGCCGCCCGTTTCACTGCACCCCAACCTCCTCCTCTCTCTGAAGACTGATTCAAACTCAGCCTTTAATACACCGGCAAGTTTAAAACGCCACATGGAATAATGCATTCACATGCTCCCCCTAGTGGAGATTTGCAGAACTTTTATTCAATTTTAACTCCATATTTTAACACACTGGAGGTTCGGGTTTTTTGTTTTGTTTTGTTTTTCTCAGACTTGCTGGAAAACTGGAATCTTATCCCCAAAACCTCACTGTTAGGTTCTGAAGAAAGCCTCACATAAATAGATATGTGGATTTGCAGACACTTAAAAAAAACCCCAAACCTGTCATTCATTAGCTGAAATGCCAGACTCTTTCTTCTTCACCTATTTATTACAGGTTTATATTTATGATATGTTTACAATAGTCATTACTGACACATCCTCAGTAAGTGGAATATCAGACTGTGTGTAATTGCTGTTATTGCTGCATGTAGACTCTGCATTTAAATGCTACGCTGATTTCACATTTGTTGTGTTGTATTTATTTCTAAAATAATAAACAATCTTTTTAATATTGAAAAGGAAAAATTATTTTAACTTCAAATTCTAAACCAGAAGGTAGGAGCAAGAAAACCCACAGGATTCAAAGGGCTGGAAGCCTCTATATTTTGCAGAGGCAACTCACTTAAGATGTATTCATTGCTCTGTTTCGTATGCATTATGTTTCATTCATTACCAAAATTCCTGTTATTGAACTACATGTGGAGGGTGTTGGGATTCCAATGAGATGGCAGCATTAGCAAGAAAATTATGAACTTCAGAAGTCCATAATCCCCTGACAAGTCACTGCTTATTGCACAAAACATGGAACACGTGACTGATTTCTTCTTAAAGGAAGGCGGGAGGGAGCATGAAGTTATGTTGCATCTTTCTACCTGCTGAGGCTTACGAGTCTGCAGTACATCATGCCTGGTCACTACCCACCCCTACCACGCTGCTGAAAGGGGAGTAAAAGAAACCAACCCATAACTCCTCAAACAAGTGGTACCCTGTGTGCTCAAAGCCTCAGGAGTCCTCACAGCAAGAGGTTCCTATCACCATACAGCAGTTGTGAAATTCACTAGATAGCAGAAAGCAACAGAGGGTCCTGTGGCACCTTTGAGACTAACAGACTGTTAGTCTCAAAGGTGCCACAGGACCCTCTGTTGCTTTTTACAGACTCAGACTAACACGGCTACCCCTCTGATACTAGATAGCAGAGTTCTTCCCTGAATTCCAGCTGACCTTCTCCAATCCGTGTCCCATGAATTCCTGGCTAACGGGGAATCATCGTCTGGAAAAAACAAATAAGTTTGCCCTTGGACAGGCCTACCATGCAAGGCTCTCAAGGTGCTTTAGGGTTCCCAACACACCCATGCGCCCTGCAGGGAAGGTAACGTTATTAACCCTATTTCACAGAGGGGGAAGCTGAGAGACAGTTCATGCCACCCTCTGCCCCATCCTCAGCATGTGGGATTCACTGGAAGGGAGACCAGAAAATGCCCCAGTAAATGGATGTTTCCCTGCGGTTCTAACCTAGCTGGTTGTGGATGTGCTGAAAGCAGGATTTCCAGGGGAAGAGGGCGGGGAGCACAGCATGTCCTGTAATTCTCCTCGCTTGAAATGAAGGAAATAAAGAGCAGTCTCCTGTGCACCAGCCCTTACCTCCCTACGAACAACTGAGAGAGTCGCAGGATTTGTGTCCAAGCTACCCGAGTGACCTTTGCTATCTGCTCCACCAAGGGCAGTTGCTCAGACCACCCAGTTTGCCCCATCTCTGTGCTTCAGCTCAGGGACCACCTCCACCGTACAGGTGTCTCCTTCATTACATCTTCTAGGGGGATTCTCTCCTTCCTTCCACCTGTGTACTGAGTTGAGGATCTCTCTGAAATAATCTGGGCCTGGTGGTTCGCATATTTGCACACACTCACCCCAACACTGCTGCTACCAGTTGGGAAATCAGTCTACGTATACCTTCTGAATTCCAGTTTGATTTTATTAACTCTCTTTATCCTTCCTTATGTCTTAGAACTTTACTGAGTTCTTGTTTCATGCTCCTTGTGCTAAGGAGGCAGAGCAGTGGCACCTGGATTGGGTGAGTGGACTACTGACATTCGGCCTAGATCTAACAGGGCAATACAATGGGTATGCTAAAGAAGATGGCCAAAACAAGAAAATCAGTTCTGTCCAACTGGGCTGGTAACTAAGCAACAGCTAGCCTGTTTGTTAGGTGATCCAAGGGTGGACATTTGGGGGAGAAGCCATGTACAGGAGGGGGATCCTGGACACCCTAGAGGGCTCTGATCGAATCCCAAAGGATGCTCAGGAGTGGTGAGGAAACTGAGGCAGGGAAGGGCATGTGGGTACAACTTGGCATAGCTTGTGTGCTGTCTAAAGAAAAGGGTAACTGTGCTGGAAACCTTTGCAAAGCCTGCATGTCCTGTGCTTCAATTATCACATGTCCCTAGAGAAAGGAACAGTAACCCAGGGCACCCACAAGGCCGGAGCTCTGCAACAGGGTGAGCTTAAGCTACTGGCGTGTCTTAGGGGGTCTGCACTGGTCCTGGGGCCTCGGGCAGCTGGACTGTGAGGTCCCACTTCCGTGAAGGGGTAACAAAGAGTCTGTGCCCTGGGGTGCGCCAGCGGGACCAGAGAGACCGCGTTGGAACCTGCCCAGGCCAAAGGAAGACCAAGAGCGCACAGATCTCACAGGTGGGTCCCAAGCACAGCAGCTTGGCGAGCGTCCAGCCGGGACACAGGCACTTCGTAACAGTCCCAAACACCCTGCCACACCCTAAGTTTGCTCAGCGTGGCAGAGCACACTCAGAGCTCCGAGTTATCCCATCCCAAGCCAGCGCGGGTGCTGCCTAGCGAGCTCTGCCGCCGACACCAAAGTGAACATGAAGAGGGCTCCGGGGATTTCAGCACTGACATGCGGTAAATGTGCATTGACCTTCATGAATAACGACTCTGAGCCCCTCGCTCCACAGAACCCAACAGCAGCAGGAGCCCAGATGCTGCCCGATGCAGGGCCGTCTTTCCAGCCTACCGAGAGCCCGAGATACCACAGACTGCAGACACAGTTAGCATCGTACAAATACGTGGTCCACACAGATTACTGTCTCTCCACCCAGTGCTCTCCCCCGTGATCTGAGCAGCCAGCTTAATGGGATGGTACAGCCATTGAGACTACAGGTCCCAGCATGCAATACTCCATCTTTATCGGAGAGGACTGCTGGGTTGCATGCTGTGGGCTCCATGAGGCCACCTCCCTTGTGGTGGTGGGACTGGGGTCCATGGGGCAGCTCCAGCTGCCCCACAGGCCTCACTTCAGCCACTGCTACCCAGAGGGGATATTGCCAATATGGGCGGCTCCCTTCAGCCTCCTTGCAAGGCTGAGCTGGGCCCTGAACAGACACGCTGCTCCCCACCCTGCTCTAAGCCTTGCACCTATGCTCATGCTTCCCTGTACATGTCACTGAGGCAGAACTATGGAAAAGGGAGATTTCTCCCAGGGCATGATGGGTTTCAAATGTATGAAAAAAGCAACATCCCAGCAGAGGCTCTCCGAGGAGGTGGTGGTTGCCTTGGAGATCGTCATCTCAGCAGCTCTCCGGCTTAACCCCTTGGTTGCTGGAGTCTGGACAAGCAGTGGTCTCCCATCGAAACATTGCATTGCAACAAAAACCCTGCAAACTGAAGCCCGCCACCTATTTCAAATAGCACGGATGTCACTGGGACAGCAACATGCTGTAACCTTGCAGCAAGGTTTAACCATGCACTAGCCAGGGGGATGGCTTAGGGGACTACACATTAGCCCTGAAATAACTAGTTCCAAAAGGGTGGATTTGAACCTTCAGACCTCTGAGGTAGAGAAACTGAGCACCTTGCGGTTACTGGGCGGACGTTCGGACAAGACCTCGATAATGAGGCGCATGGAGCTTCCTGTGAGAGTTCCTCATTGAGCATAATTGCTGCCCCCACCCCTCACTGTGCAAGCCCACTGTTTGCCTGACTGATGCCTTCCACCCCAGAGGTGGCTGCAGTTCATTGGGGTTCTAGACACAGGGCTTGTAAAGCTTTTTTGGGATCTTGGGGGAATGAGACATTTAACGTGATATCAAGGACTGGGCAGGGACCAGATACTCTGGGGGTTTATTACAAAGCACACCAGAGTTAAATGCTGTCCAGCCAGTCCCCATCCCCACCCCCGCAAGATCAACCTGAGATGGATTAGCCTCCTGGGTATTTATAGGAAAACAAGATGCCGGGAAGCTCACCTTTTTGCAGTCCTGACAGAAGACCGATGTGGTCCCCAGAAGCCCCAACAGCTCGCCACAGAGTAAGCACTGAGACAGCCCATTCCCCATCACGTTCTTCCTCATGTTTTCCAGCCGCTCCACCAGGCGCCTGTAGGGGAGCAGAGATTAGAGGAGATTCCTTTGGAATTACTGCAGTGAGGCAGACTCTGCAGGGAGGAGCACGAGCTAGTGGTTAGATCTGGACACCTAGGTTCTGATCCTGGCCCATGCCCACCACACCTCTTCGTGAAGCTTTGAGCAAATCACTTAATCCCCATGACTCAGTTTACCCATCTGCAAAATGGGAACACCACCACCCAGGTAACACAATATAAACAGACTGGGGGCAGCCATGTTGTATCCCTGGCTCGGCCAGTGAGTGCAGAGCAAGAAGTTATGTTCTCAGTGCTTGCAGGGGATGTTTCAGCATTCTAACGAAGGGTGGGTAATGGGGCAGCATCACACGGGTTGTATGGCCTTCAGCTTGCAGCACGGAGCAAAGGCTTCCTGCCTTTGGGACGCAGATGGGCTTTAAATGCATATGTCAGAAAGCGGGGCTCCTACAGGAAAACAACCCAGCCCAAAATGAAGGGCGCAGAGGAAGCTGGGTAATACCCCACTGGCAACAGCTCAGGTTCTAGGACATTACCATGGGCTGCCAGTGCAGGGGTGGGAGCTCTGGAGATACCAACCTATGCCTGGCTCCGAGCTGGGAAGCCCAAATCTGAGGCCACAGGACCCCAAGCGGGATGGGGAACACCAGCGAGACTTCGCATGAATAAATAGGCTGCTTTCCATGCAAAAAAGCAAAAGTCTGCATGTGAGGCGTCCACAGCAGCTGGAGTGGGAATGCAGGGGCTGCCAATTTGACTACAGAACGTGGATGGGGTACAGAGCTAGGACTATGGCTCTAGCTCACCAGCAGTGCTTCTATTTATACAAGGAGCAATAATAATGGAGTTTATCAACGCCAGAAACCAGCAGCAGCCGTGCATGTGGGTGCGCTCAGGGAGAAAAGGCAAGGCCATTTTTCACCCACCTACGTTCTCATTAGGACCAGAGCCATATAAAGCAAGCCAGGCACCAATGGGAAAGCAAGGTTTGTTTGGAAGGGGCGCAGACCCTATAGTGAGGCGGTTGGGACAGACAGCAGAGCCATAAGGAGCCATCGCGGATGATTCTATGATCTGTGGCCTCCACATAACAGAACTTTAAAGAGTTAGTAGAAGAACTTCAGCGAGGGCTTTAACAAGCCAGGGGCTGGTGCTTAGAGGGACCTAGGGCTTTCCACCCTTAGCTCACCAGCCAAGAGGGAGCGGTTACCATCTGGTGCTTGTGCAGTAGCTTTCACATATGATGGGTCTTACAGCACACTGACACAAACCACCGCGGCTGGCACTAAATAGCACCCTCCCCGAGGTCCAGGGAAGTCAGTTTCCAGGGAAAGGTTTTGGTGCATCGGGGGAATTTTGCACAAGCTGTGCCTGATCCAGGGGTCTTCCTTTCTCCTTGCCCTTTAATAACAAGCCCCCAGTGGTTTCCCCCTGGGCGACTTGCCTGCTTTGATACAGTCAGGCGCAGGGTTAACACTGTCCCGACTGCCAGACCAGTCCTTCAACTCAGCCAAAAGTCAAACGAAACATGGCATGGCGAAGGCACCGATGGACGAGGATGGTGCCAGTCAGTTAATGACTCCGGCTAACAAACCCTTCCCATGGAGTCAGCCAGCCAGAACACTCCACACTCACTGCTCTGAGCAAACAACCCCAGAGAACTACTGGGCAGTCGGAGACTGTCACCCAGGAATTTTGACTGCAGCCCCAACGCTGGGCAACTGCGCAGCTCAGTCGGGTTCCTAAGGCCTTGGTAGGAGCCAGGGTGTGGCTACCGTAGCCAGGACGAGCTCACCCCCCAGCTACACGAGGTGTTGCCCCAGTGGCTGTAGTCAGAGCAAACCCCTGATCTAGACAATCTCCAAGTATGGGAGTGAGAAGGAACAGAGCCCCCATCCTGCTTTTCGCCCAGCCCAAATCAGGGCTAGACAGACTGGGTGTGGGAGACACTGACCGAACTGATGCGCAGCCTGCGTGGTGATTGGAGCACAGCAGGACCGGAGAGCCACCTTCCTAGGATGGATCCTATGCCCTCCTCCAGGGAGAAATAAACAGCAAGTCCCTAGCTGGGCGGGGCGACCGTACCCTATTCGCTGCTGCTCAACAAGGTCCAGCTTCTCCGCCCTGCGGATGACCTCCAGGATGACCTCCAGCTCCTTCGGGTTCAGCACCTGCGTTTTCCTCTGCTTGTCAGTCTGGTTTGTGTGCACCGACCAGCCAGTCTGGAGCCTGCAGGGTGGGCAGTGTCACACTGAAGGCTGGAACAGCACAGAAATCCTCTGCCACGCCCCAGGTCCTGAACCTGGGAACCTAGAAAATCACGGCCATCGACTTGCCTGCAGAGATGCCGGGTCCCAAGCAGAAATCTATCGACATGACCGTTTCACGTCCCACACTTCACCTTCCCCACAGGGCTGAGAACCGATTTCCTGCCACTGACCTAACTCCTCCCGTCCTTGGATGCCCCTTCTTTTGAGCAGGCCTAGTTTTCATTTTACACTTGGGTGTCATTACCCCAGGTGGGGTGTCAGCAGGAGAAGAAAGCACCGTCCAGTGGTTAAAGCAGGGGTCCCTCCCCCCACACACTGACAGGCCCCTTAAAGGCATCTCATGCTGGGCACCCAATATTATTAGGCACTTTTGGAACCATAGGCCTGGGAGTTCATCCCCAGCTCAGCCACTGACCTGCGAGGTGACCTGGGGGATGCCTGTTTCTCCTCTCTGTCAAATAGTTTAATTCTCCTACATCTCACAGGCTTACAGGCCTAACTCACTAGCATTAGTAAAGGGTTCTGAGACCACTAAATGACCTTAGATATGCTCGAGCAGCACAGAGCACCATGATAACATGCCGCTCAGTGCCAGATAGCCGAGCTTAAAGGAGAGCTCCACAGCAGAGACTGCAGGAGGCTCTGTCCTGCCCATACAACGCTTACAGCCACAGTCCTGTCCAGCTGGGCGCTGTTACGTTTTTAAGCCCTTTGAAGCTGACCCAGGAGGTTCAGCTGGGAGCAGGACTGGGGGCAACAGGGCACAGGCTGCTGCCAGAGGAAAGCAGCTAGAACAAATACAATTCAAGCCACTGACTTATCCCAGTCCCCTCCCCGCCAGCAATCTGACTTGAGGGAGAAAACAAGATCAAATGACATGTGCCTCCAAACAAAAGAGCAGACGCCAGCTGGGGGAGGCCATGAATTATAGATGGGGCGCTGCTAGGACTGGCTTTTGCATCCACCAACTTTGCTTATTAAATATAGGGTTGGTGGTGGGAACTCAAAGGAGGGTGGGGGTTGCAAGCTATTGCACAGGAAGGAAACTCCAGACAGCATCCGAACACAGGGCTGCACCTCAAGAGGCATCCAAGCAGCGATTCCTGTGGCTGTCCTCAGGGAAGCCAAATGACATAGTTGGCCTCCAGCAAGGCAGCTGCATTGTGACTATAACACCTGGAGCAGGGCAGCGGCTTTGAGAAAAACCCTGCGCTGTGGGTCCTGGCAGACTTCACAAGCTAAGCAGGGTCAGGTCAGGTCATTACTTGGATGGGAGACTGGCTGGGGCAGATAGGTACTGCTCGCAGTGGGGCAGGCAAACCACTAGCTGGTCCCCCTTTTTGACTTAGTAACACACCAAGGCCCAGGCCTGCTGCTACAGGCTGTCTTATGAGGCAGATGGACAACTCACGGTAGTCGTTAATAGTACCTTGGCACACTTCACCAAAGCAGGAGTCAATCCAGGCCGTTCCATTCTGTCTAAACGCACCTGGCAGCGTCAGTGGGGTACAGCCTTCTCCAAGTTATCCATTGGAGTGCATGTTACCTCCTAAGCAGCTGCCCCATTTCACCCAAGGGGTGGCTGCACTGCAGTGACGCTCTGATCATTGCACAGCTTGTGGATCAGTTTCAGGTTTTAGAGCACGTTCAGTCCCTTCAGGCAGGAAGGAGCGATAGGAGCGATGCAGGATGTTATTACGTGCCCTCCTCAGCACAGGAGCAAAGCAAACAACTCTGAGGAAGCTCAGGTCTCACGGGGAGCAGGAGAGACCTCTCCTCTCCCACTCCTGCCCAAGCCCCATGCCGGGTCTGAAAAGCAGCCACAGCTGTGGGTGTGGAGAGACCCAGCTCTCCCCTAGTCTCTAGACCAGGTAAAGAGACAGGGCCTGACCCTTTCACGAGCTGGGCAGGCTGGGAACCCTCTCCAGGGTGTGGAATGAAAGCTAGAGCTTGGGCTGCCCACAAACCAGAACCAGTGTAACTAACCGGGTTTTGATCCACCCCGTTAGCTACTTGGCTGCAAGTGTGTCAGTGGATAGCAGTTGTTCAGAATGGAAGTGTCTGATGTCCACTGAACAGCTCTGGTTTTCACGTGCTAATCCCACACTCAGATTTGCACGGGAAGAACACAAGACAGTTCCAGTTTGTGTGTGGACCAGCCCTGGGCAGGGTGCAAGTCAGTCTGGTGAAGGAAAAACCTCACAGGTCTGGCAAGGGAAGCCAGTTTGGAGGGATGGATTGTGGGGGGTTTCCACTGGGTTCCTCTCGCATGGCCAATAATAAACTGGGTTTTGGCCTATCTATGCACCATAGCATCTGAGTGCCTGACAGCCTTGAATATATGGATCCTTACAGCACCCCTCTTGCTTGCCTCGGAAAAAACAGGAAGCTTGTGGGAGAGCCAGGAATTGAACCCAAGCCCCAGACCTCTGCTCTAACCACTGGGAAATCTTTCCTCCCCCCTTACAGGCTTTGTCTTTGCAGTTCGGATGCTCTGAGATCCAGGGGGCCCTGCCTCCCAGGCAACTAGCACCGCCCCTTCTGCCCCAGACCCACAGCCTGAGAATCAGCCTGGAGGGCAACAGTAAACGCTGTAAGAGATCATGCTCTGCGGCCCTTCCTGGTAACAGAGAGAGGGGAAACAGCAGGAAGCACTCACTTGGCTCTCAGCGCCAGCTGCCGGTCATTGGGACACACCCACTGATCACTGCCGTTACCAAAGATAGTATCAGCCATGGCAGGAGACTGCAGAGACGGCCGGAGGAATCACACCTGTAAGAAAAGGAAACAGCACCAAACACTAAGTCAGTCATTGACCAACACCTGCCTAGAGTGAACATAGCCACCAGCCCAGGGCTCCGCTCAGAGCCCAGCTCCATGTGCTGCTCTCAGCAGCAGACGGCAGACCATGGGAGCCGAGCTCCAGCATTCAGATCCAAGGGCAGAGCTTGGCTCGTGGGCTGAACACATCAGGGCACTAACCAAGGGCAGCGCTCACGTACCTTTGCACAGCAAGACTCAAGGTCTCAGGAGAAACACACTCCTCAGAGCAGCGCATTGGAGAGCTGGGACCCGGAGCTGGGAATGGGCAGGCCCAGGGAGCTAGTGCTCTGCCCTGCCATGCAGGAGACATGCGTTCCGTTCTTGTGTCTGGACTCTTACTGCCCCAAGCCAGCAAAGAGCTGGTGACAGATTCTGCACAATTGTAAGTTGCATTTTGATGGTCCTTAAAGCATGATGCCAGAAAACCATCTAGGCCAAACTTTCTTGCCACACTGATCCGTACTGCAAGAATCGTGGCCTCTTTGTCCTTCCACAAAATGAACCTTGGCTGCTGCTCAAAACACCAGCATGTGATTGCTTTAGACACATCCCCTGTACATGCCAGACCATCTCTGTGTACCCATTACAGCCTTCCAATGGAATAGCCAGCAATGAACTGCGGATCAGTCCAGCATCAGGGATCACGGTTTAATTCCAGACCAATGCACCCACACAGAGACAATACTATTTCAATCTAGTCTCTATCTGCTGCTCCAGGGGAGGAAATTATTTGTCTTCAACAGCTGCTATAGGCCTGTAGCTGTTCTGGGCAAAAAAACAATTGAGGCTTTACGTTGATCTACATAAGGAAATGTATTTCATTAAGATGGCAGGTTGGCTAACAGGTGAACATGTTGCA
This sequence comes from Trachemys scripta elegans, assembly GCF_013100865.1. Taxonomy (NCBI): domain Eukaryota; kingdom Metazoa; phylum Chordata; order Testudines; family Emydidae; genus Trachemys; species Trachemys scripta. The sequence continues at coordinate 4,309,525 of NC_048315.1, read as the reverse complement.
CTAAACAGCTTTCTCTAGCTGTAATTTACTTGCTTTTACCTACAGCTCTCATCGGAAGCCTGTGCTCTGTGGATGCTGAGGATTTTATACACAGGATTTTATATTTCTTATCATATTGCAAACCCTTGTTACTTCGGCCCAGGGCAGAGTACAGACAAATTCTTTCCTAAGAAGTGATTTAAGCTTGAACTGGTTTTCTAACCCTTCAGGAACACCAGGGTTATCAATGAGAGGGGAGGAAATGTGAACAGCTGCTGGCTCTACGTCCTTCCTGGCTTAATCTGTATAGTTTTGATTCCAGCAGGGACAAGAAAGAAAAACATTGAAAGACTCTTGTCTACAGTCAATAAAAGCTCCCAAGTCTTTTCACCAAGCTTGTCTCTCATCCAAGTGCTCTCAGCCAGATGGCACGAGGCATTCCCCAAGCAGCAGTTTCAGAGTGAGGGCGCGTAGCTGTTTGGTCTCCTGGATCCCCAACAAAATGCTGTAAAAGTGCCGGTAGGTTTTTGCAGTTCCTGCTGAGGCTAAAACCACTTGGCACTTAAGAGTTATGGGTCCATTTATTTTTTAATTTACAAAATATGCCTGATGCCAGTAGCTCAGGGAGCACATGCTTCATTTAATGCACTGTTTTTTATAAACAGTGTTCAAACAAACAAACAAAAAATCACTCTCTGACTCCCTCTGGTTCCTCTCCACTTTGCACTACATCTTCAATACAATACACTCCAGCTCTATCAGACCAGCAGAATCAAGGAGCTTCCACTGAGAATGCGTGTGCAGATGTTTGCATCTGGGGACCGTTAGCTTGATCCCAACTGCTGCAGGGACACACGGGGTAGTGTGTTATTTGGACAGTATATAGTGAACATACAGTGGCACTTCCCAGCAGGTGAGCTCAAAGCTCTGTGCAAATATTAGGCTTCACAACTCCCCCCACCTGGTAAAGTAGGTGAATATCATCACCCCATTTTACTGACACGTAAGCTGAGGCAGAGAGAGGGGAACTGATCAATCAGGAGTCCTGCTTCATGGGTCCACATTCTCACTGGGAACATGGACTCTGGGAAGAGTGTTTGCAGTCATTTGCTGTAAACTTCTAAACCCTAAAGGGGTTTTAAAGCGAGATATAAATCTTGGGGCGAGCGCATTCCGGGGTGCGATCCCTGGAAGAACTGCACAGGTGTGGAATCTGCTCAAAGACCAAGCATGCTGCAGAGCACACCCAGCACTCTGGAAGGCAGGGTCTTCACTGCTATGCATATCAACAGTCGAGGTTGAACTGCGAAACAGTAGCACCTGAGCGGGCTCCTTGTGCTAGCTGCTTGATAGCAGCAAGTTCTGGGTTCAGCATTTATGCTCAGCTTTGGGTGCCAGTGTGTGACGGGGAATTCACCTTCGCATCCCAGTAGGGCTGGCAGAAAAGCCGCAGACTGCCCTAAGTGCTAAACCAAAGTAAACACGACATGCGTGCCTAGCGATACTCCGTGCAGAGCACAGCCGAAGGCACCACGCACCAGGGAAGCAGGGAGGCTATCCGTGGGAACTTTCACTAGAGATTGTGGAATGTCCATTGCTTAAGTGGGGAGACAATATTTCCCTCTGCATTGGGATCAGCCTGCTTCTCACGCCTAGCCTAGACAGGTCCTGTATGAGAGGGACGGACAGACAGACATCTAGGCCTATAGAGAAGCCAAAGTAGTCTGCAGGGTCAGAATTTTCAGAGGTGGGCACAGAGGGTACATCTACCCTCAGTGCCTGGGAAGACTCACAATGATGCATGCAAGCAGGGAAGTCCTGCTCATTTCCATTAGCCAACACCTACAGCTTTCGGATTTATCGTCCCTGTTTCAGCAGCTGGGAGGATGTTGTCTTTTCCTCCTACAGAGCAATGCTACATGAGAGGCAGCATAATGGCTGCAGAAGGACAGGAAGAAGCACGGAGTCACACTTGCTCACCCGACCTAGACAATTCACGGGGTGACTCAGAGCAAGCTCAGCAGGCTACACATCACCCTGTAGAATGGCATGGGAAAGAGAGACCCCAAAGGTAACGAGCTGGAGCAATGTCAGATGTTTCATGTCGTTCCTGCATCATCACTTGTCTCATAGTTCATCTCACCCAGCCAGGAACATATGCCCTTCCTATGGTCAAAACATGTCTGAGCAAGAAGCTGTGACCCGTCTCTATCTCCATTCCCCAACACACGGTCTCCAGCGGGATAGTCAGACTTGCCTATTTCCAGCTAGATGCTAGCAAGGAAGGACCAGGGCTAGGAGAACCAAGCCAGTTTGGCTACAGTAAAAATCCACCCAAATCACCAGCTGTTTGAGAAAGATCTCAAGTAAGTGTCCACATCCAGTAGACATTTTCCTCTTTGTATCAATTGTAGAATTTCTACTCTGTCTTCTAGGTAAGCAATGGGACAAAGTACAACTTATGCTGCACATTGAAGAACTGCAAGGCACCCCTGTGGATTACCTCAGTGCTCTGAGCAGCCTAGAAACTAGAAGCTTTGTAGCCAGGCCGCCTGTACAACCTGGGCAGAGCTCAAGGAGCATCAAGCCACTTTCGCTCTGCAATAATGCCACAGGCTTCTAAACAGACGGCAACTCAGGAGTCAGATTCACTCCGGTTGAACTCATATGCATGCAAGTTAACTGCCTAGATTAATTGCCTAGATTAATACAGGATGGTGCAAAGCACATGACCTTCAATAAGATACAAAATGCGGTAGCACTTCAAGCAATTGCTAGCTGTATTACAGGTTGCTTCCCCTTTGGGGAATAATTGCATTAACAAGCAATCACATCGCCAACACACCAGTTACCTCAGCTACACTGGGATGAGAAGTGAAAAGCACACTGGGAGTTTTACCACTGCCTGCAAGGGGGCCAAGATTTCACCCGCCGTGTGCTAGTCTCCCCAACCACAAATTGTGTGTGTCACTGTGAGATTCCCAGTTGTACCTGGCAATAAAAACATTAGAGGTCTCCACTTCAAAAACCCAACCCTTCAATAAACACCCTCCAGCTTAAGATGTGGCTTGAAGTTTTGATTTTATAAAAACTAAGAAGACCCCACTGATGCTAGTAATTTTTACCATGACGTTTTCTTTTAATCCAGTTCATTTTGAACAAAAATGCCCTAGAGGGTTTGCCATGCTAGGACTGCAGCCCTGCCAAGCTGACAGTCAAAATGTCTACAAAGAAAAATCAAACAGACGTTGATGATTTCCACTGTCCTGAGATGCAAAAATTAAACCATCAGCATAAACAGTGCTACGAATATTGGTTCCACAAAACTCTCCCCATGTTAATTATCTAAGATTATATTAACCACCCCCAACCAAGGGAAATCATCTTGTTTACACTGTCTGAGAGATAGCATCTGTCAACAGAACTTCTATTGCCCCTGTCCTATACCAGTGTGACCATGCCAGCGGCTCCTGCTGTTCAGTTACAATAAGACCGTACGCAGATCACAATGTGCTGCCACCACCACAGGCAGCGAGGGTCTCCACTTCATCGCACTTCTGGAGGCCTCTTTGCAGCTAAGCAACCTTGTGCCACTTCAGCCGAAAGCACAGAGGGACTGAATAGCAGAAAAAGCTTTGGCAGACGTCAGGTCTCTCCAGCAAAGCAGCTGTTGCATAAGCACCAATATTAACTCTATAGATTCACACATATCAATATTTACCTGCCCTGGTGGTGACATTTCCTAGCTTTAAAACTGTACCTGCTGAGCAGAGATAACCTGGCTATTTAAAGGTGTGAACGATGGGCAAATACTCATCTGACATTTGTTAATACCAATCAAGACACGTCACCGACAAAAAGTGCAGTAAACCCAAGAAAACACACGTTCCCGTCTCCATAAATAGCGCACTTACCCCGACACGCTGCTGTTCAGTTGGCTGAGCCTACGCTCACTTTCTGCTGTTGACACACACAGCTTGCTGTTTCCATGCAAGGCACAGATGCGCAACAAGCAGCATGGCCTTGGCCCTTTTCCACAGGAAAGCACACAGCTTGAGCAAACAGATCGCTCCCCTGCGCTGAGCTCACCAGTGCAGCACTGGCTGAGTATTTCATGCACTTCACAGCACTCCCACCTCGAGGCACAGGAATACCAGCCACGCGACAGAACAGTTATTTTGCTCCAAACTCTCCTTGAGCTTTGTGAACCTAAACAATAAGGACTCAAGTCCACCAATGGATTCTCTCCTCCTTGCCCCCCGACTCCTGGCCAGAGCTGAGCTAGGACTCGTTACCCAGCAGTAGAAGTGTAGGAACAACAAGGGATGAAAAGAATGGATTTCTGCTGGTGCTGGAGAAAGGACGCGTTTAGGAAAAGCTCAGTGAGTGGGGCAGCAGGCTGAAGGCTAGAACAACACAGCATAACACTCATCAGCTGTGTCTGATCCCACGGCATAGCCAGCTGTGGGAGAGATACTGCGACAATTATTCAGTTGCAAGATCGGACCTCAGGAAGTCCAGCCAGGAAGGGAAGACAGAGAGAAATGCTGTGCAATTTTATTCATTACATTACACTAATCAAAAAGATGACCCAGTTAAAAAAAAAAAGGTGATATTTACTAGATGAAATCCTGGTATCTGAGACGACTAGATGATCATAATGGTCCCTTCTGACCTTAGAGTCTCTGAGACAGGACAAAGATGAGCACTCTAATCTTAAAGTTCAGATCACTGGGCACTTTCCCCGCATGGTCAGCTTACCCTGGTTGTTTCGTAACACTTGCACTTCTTTTACAGCTCTTAATGACCTTGGAGGGCCTGGCAAGCAGGGTCCTGTATACTTTTGATACTTGGCCTGCTCACGCAAAGGGGGCGGTCAAACCTTCTACACCAAGAATCCCTGAAGTGGGGAAACAAACAGAAGTTGCAATTTTAAATCAGGGTTATAGAGCCCCTGGCTTTGAAGAGTGGAGACATTTTCCAAGATTAGGGCACATCTTTAAAGGATTGCAAACACCCAGAGGTATTGTGCGCATGCTCTCTCTCACACACACACACTTTAAACAGCTTTCCAGACACACCACATGCACTCCTTATGTTTGTACACACCTGAAAGATAACACAGCCCAGTCCTCCGATTCCCACTGGTGTTAAGTCTGATCAGTTCAAGGTGCTACAGAAACATACACATATTTTTAGGCTAATACTGAGGGCTCCAGACTGCCCCCACATGTGAGATACATGGATTCGGCTCCCATAGCCCCAATGTATTGCAAAGCCATCCAAGCCAGACAGAAGTCTAGAATAGTCAAGACTGATTTGAATCATAGAATCATAGAATATCAGGGTTGGAAGGGACCTCAGGAGGTCATCTAGTCCAACCTCCTGCTCAAAGCAGGGCCAATTCCCAACTAAATCATCCCAGCCAGGGCTTTGTCAAGCCGGGCCTTAAAAACCTCTAAGGAAGGAGATTCTACCACCTCCCTAGATAAACCATCTCCTACGTTTTCCAGAAAATAACGCCAATGCCACTTCAACACATCATGGCTGGAATCAGTCTCAGAAACAGCTGTTTTGCCACAATCCCATAGTGATGTTATGAAGGGCATCACATGCCCTTGTCAGCAGATGCTGCAGCAGATGTTTATTGGCTGATGCTATTTTGTATGCATGCTCTGGTCCAAAACAATGCTATTGAGCCGGAGACAAAACCATTGTCTTATTCTATTCAGATCAAGGGTATCAGACCTGGGCCTGATCTATCTGGCCACAGCTGCAGGAAGGGCCCTGAACAGAACCGGTGCCCACGTAGCCAAAAGGTGGTAACTAAAGCCAAGAAGCCCTCTCAGACAAGCCAGAGAACTCCCCAGGAATTGCTTTGTTGTAGACCACTGGCTCCAAATCTAAACATTCTGGTCCAGATTCAGCAAAGCACTTAGAGCACAGGCTTAAGTCCCACTGGAGTCACATGCTTCACTGAATGCTTTGCTCAATCAGGGCCCGCATGCCAGCTTTGATCCGGGACTATGCTGCAGCAACTGGGTCTTCCAAATCCAGCATGAGATTTCCGCAGCTGCCTAGGGGGTTTAGACACAAGTGAGAATGGGGTGTCCAAATTCCCTAGATGGCTTTGAAAACCTCAGCCTGCCTCTTTATGCCCAAGTGTGAAACTGACTGGTGCAATAAAATTTAAGAATTTAAAGTGAACATTTAAAGAATTGAGGGATGAGAATTAGAAACTAAATCTGAGATTTATTATTCCACTTTGTGGTGGCCAATTGATTTCAGACTGGGATGCCTGAAGAAGTCAGTAATGTCATTACTCCTTAAGTGTTTGTCGTACATTCGGGGAAGTCTAAAAGCAACTGCACTCTCACCTTCAGGCCTTGTGCAGACCAAGCGAAGTAACAAGCATGCACATTATAGCAAAGGGAGAAAACCACCTTAGCTGGTTCCCCCTAAAATCCAAACCAGTGTCACTTCCCTTTCTGCATTCACAGGAGTTCTGTGTAAATACACAGACCAGGGCAGCATGCATCACTGTTGCTTTAACCTACTGAACTCGACACTGCTGCAGAGACTAGAGCTGCTCCCTTGCTTCTAAAAGCTGGCCATGTCCTTTTGCAGCTCACATGACAATTGTTCTCAGCAGAAAAACATCCTGTTTTAGAGCCAACCCTTGGGCTGTGACAGGTTTAAAGGCACAGCGCTGGCGTCTGGTGGATTAGTGGAGTTCACCCACATTTCCCCTATGCCGGCTGCTGGGTCAACCAGGGAGATGCAGATTGAGGATACACGCAGCAGCTGCCTGTTGGATCTCGCTTCCCAGGTCTTTTATACTCACACTCAGAATAAGAGATCTAAGGGGGCAAGTTTTGTTAGACACAGGGGACTAACTTCACCCCGGTGTAATTCCATTGACTTCACGGAACACCGAGATGCAGTGACCAACTCTTGAGCCCAGAAGAGCATAACGCCCTACAGACCTGGGATTCAGTCCTTCCTGGTGGGACAGAGAAGCCTGCTTTGTGGCAGTTGTATTTTCCATTGGGTGGAGAGGCCCATCAGTCCCTTATCTTTGGAGCTTTAGCTCCTTTAGTATTGATGATGACAGGCTGGAATAAAGCAGCGTTCGATCAAGGCTTTCCATCAGGACAGATCTGAGCATGTTCTCTAGACACACCAGAGTAAATAAGGAATGTTCTCCTAGCATGACTGATCAAAACACATAGCATCATGCTCTTTTGCTTCTCATTACCCAGAACACTTGTCTGGCTCCCCATTGTTCTCTGAACACTGCCTGCAGAGAGAGAAGGAGGAGGGGAGGGGGGAGGAACATGGCTCAGAGGACTCACCAAGACCCAGGACTGGTCTTTAGATGGATTATTCTATACACTAGTTGCAGCGGAATCATTATTTCTGCTGGTTTTTCACTGGTACCGAGGATCTACTCCTCCCACTGACTTAACCTGGAGTTGTGGGTGGCTCAACATCTCTCCCTCTGAGAAATCAGATCCACTAAGGACCCTAGATGGTTTGACACAGCTATTTCCAGCAGCGAATGAGGAGGACACTGTCTGAATTCCTGGGCTTTAGAAATCACTGCTCGAACAAGGGAGCATGGAGAGAACTTAGTCTGATATCTTGCACGTCCTCAGGGTTGGACGCTGCCATAGAGACGGGATTAGCTCTGGGAAGCTATGAGGTGTTAGATCTGAGTAGTGTCCCAAGTATCTCAGCGCAAAAGGATGTACAACAGAGCCTGTTCATCAGGATAAGATGCCTAGAGAGCATGAATCAGGCTGGACCCAGGGTGCGTGCATGCGTGTGCGTGTAGGAGTGGGGAACAGCTCCAGATGAGTCACATGCATCAGTGAGCAACACAGCACAGTGTGAAAAATCTGTAACACGGATGAACTCCCTGCAGAACACCCATCAGATGGCAAAGAACCAAAGAATCTTTTCAATTAGCCAGGCCTCTCAAGGTCAGCCCAAAGCAGAGAGGTACAGGAGGCCACGTGAAGACAGCACCCAGCTAAGGCAGTCACTCATGCGATAGACTGCACAGAGCGCTTCAATCAACCAAGTCTAGATTAGAAGAGTCCTCTATGTAACTCTGCATATGCCTCTCCAAAGATGAACCACAGAAGCCTCCATCAGGAACAGGGGAAGGGAGCAGACCTTCGACAGGAAGGGATCCTCGGCAACACACAGACCCTCCCTATGACTGTCAAGGTGCAAACAAATCTCATGCGCCATGGTGAGGTGCTGTGCAGGTGACATGCATCTCTGCAGGAGCAGGCAGAGCCTGCCTGCGTATGATGAGACAAACCACAGTGCCATGCTGAGCGGCTGGATGTGACATGGCAGAGGGCAGGATCTCACTCAGGAAGGGAGGAAAAGGTTTTTGGTTTTGTAGATAAACGTAAAACATGCAGCTTGTCGGGAAGCAGGGAGCAACTAGAGAAAGGTGGCTGGGGGAGGCTATTAAATGTCTCGTGAGCCCTCTCAATGTATGTCTATTAAGAGACGTTACCTATGCAGAACCTCAATGGAAAACTAGCAGGAATATCACCCCTGTCTCCCACCCTGTGTCTGTCTTGTTGGTTTCGACTGTAAGCTCTGTGGGGCAGGGGCTGTGTCTGTGAAGAAAGAAGCCGTCTTCAGGGCACAGACCAATCTCTGAGCAATGGGAAGAGATCTGCATGGAGGGCAGATCATCTCCCGGTGACAAAACTGGAGTTGCCCTCTAGTGTCGTATGGATACGGTATGTTGACCGGGTTGCTGGGCTGCTTACTGCATGAACAGATTGGCTTAGTATTAGGGGGCTATAAGCACGAAAGAAAGCAATAGCTCAGAGTAAGCCATGCCTTGGTAAATACTTCAGGGTTGTTGAGAGACCCTGCCCCAGCCATGAGCTCTGCAGATTGTAGCTCTTGGATCCAGCCAACTTACCAAACTGGTTTGGTTGTGCATGGCAAAAGCCCAAGAGCTGACGTGAATCAAGGAATTCTGGCAGCATTCAAAGGGATCCCTCTCTCAAGAGGGAAAGAAGCTGTTTGTGGGGACACGGCTGACCCCCAGGACCTGGTAGGGCATCTGGAGAAGCCAGGCCTGCCAAGGCTCTCATTAGGGGATGGTAAACCTTTGGGTAAGAGAGATGGGCAGGGGTTTAAAACCCTTTTTCTGTCAATGTTCCACCCCTGGTGTTGAAATAATACATCCTTTGGTTTAAGGAGGCTGCCTGGTCACTGTATCCTCTGATCACAGACTGCCACAGAGAGCAATGCCAAGTTTTGCATCCAGGCAGACCTGCTGGGTAAGCACAACTGATACACACCCAGGGCACTGTACCCAAGGCTTGGTGTAGGACTGGCAAAATGGTGGCATTCCACTCCAGAAGAGGTGAAGGCATGAGGCCTGACACCAGAGGGTGTGCACCCAGAGACCACAACGGATGGTGCAGTCAGCCCTGGAACCATGTCACCCACACCTACTACCATGGGGTTCTTGCGCTTTCCTGCGAGGCATCTAGGGCTGACCACTGCGAAAGACAGGAGACTGAACCAGATTGGCTTTGGCTTGGATCCAGCCTAGCAAGGACTGTGGCCCAGATCCACAAAGGTATTTAGGTGCCTAACTCCCAATGGTTTCAGTGTGGAATTAGGCACTTAAATATCTTTGAGGACATGTGCCTATGCGACTAGAGAAAAAGCAGAAGCATAAGGCTCAGGAAACAAAGGCGGAGCATGTTGTATTCAAGGGGTTTGGCTTGGAATCTTTCTTTGAGCTAATGACCCTCGCTAACACTGCAGCATCTGTTAGAAGCAGGTCCTATTGCTGGTGGATAGGGTTAATGGGCACAAAAGACTCAGTGCGCAGACGCCCTCCGCTCCAAGCAGCTTCGTCAGTGAACCTCTGGGCGTTAAGCGTCAGCACACACTGGCCTATTGCTTCTCCTCTGCAATTAGCCTGCAAAATGCAAAGAGGCTGGCCCAGAATACAAAGGGGCAGATGGAAGCTCCAGAACCAGGATTTCAGGCCACCACTGCAGATGGATTTTGTGATGGGATGAGGGGGGAGAGAGAATAGTTCCCTCTGCAGCTGGCAGTGCTGGTAGAGAACAAAGCCATCTCCCAGTTTAAAATTAATAGCGATCATGTTAAGTTACCTTCAAGAGGAATCAGCTTAGTACTTCACTCCTCTCCCACGGGCCTGTTTATTCTACAGAGAGCTATTTTTTCCCTCTTTATTCCTCAAAGCAGGCGATTAGGCCAGGCTTTTCTACAGCATTGCATATATCCCCCGTTCAGCATAACGCCGTGCCTCTGGAGTCACTTACGTGGGTTAGGCACTTGGAGACAGCTCCTGATGTGTTTTCTGATGAACCAACATGATACTTACCAATGAGAGTCAGGAATGCTGGGGGGACGTATTGCCACCTTCATACCTCATGCTACAGGATGCAGCCAGAGGCAATGTACAATGATACAGCCTTGGACACTTGGCCCTTCAAAGAAGGGCAAAGGCTGTGTCTTCACTGCAAAGAAAGGTGAGTTTTTACAAGGAGGCAGCTGCCTCACTGTAAATCCAACTGGAGACAGGACACTCTAGTTTTCAATTGCTGGTCCAGGTCAGCCCCATACCTCTCCACACCTGGGGTTGACCTCAACTAAGTACATGGAGGTCCAACCTACCTGGGCCTTCTTTCCACTAGGACTTTACATTGAGATCGCTACCTTAATGTAGAAACAGACCTTCCTTTGCAGTGAAGACATAGTCCCCTCTGAAGGCCGGCTCAGCCTAATTCACATGTAGTTTGGCCAACACAGCATGAAATCCTAGCAGGCCAGTTCATATAGAAATGTCCTGTACGGCCATACAAATGAGCTGCAGGAGATCTCTGACCAGCTTTGATTTGCTAATCAGCTTAGCTAAGCAGTCTCACATCTATAACAAATTGGTGAATTAGTTAGCCAATTCCTAATGTATTTATTTTTGTAAAAGACACGAGGGGCCAGCCTGAGCCAAGTTCTTGGTCTGCAGTACCTGCCCTGCTAATGCAATTAACAGGCCTCCTGCTCAACAAGCTACCAATGGGGGACGCCCTGCTTCCCCCAGGACCACCAGCTCGGCTCAGGTGCAGTTCTACCCTGGTTTTCCTTTAGCCGCTACTCGCTCAAAGATGCTGTGTAATTAGTCTCTGAGGCACACACCAGCACCCATTATCCCGAGGAAACCTTAGCAACAAGAACAAACATTCACTCAGTTACTATAACAGAGACTAAATGACTAGTAAAGAAATAAAAGGTTAAACCACGTCCTCGCCTCCTGTACTCTCCCAGCACTGACAGCGTGTATTGCAGACCTGGGTCTTCTCTCCTAGCGTCGCAGCAGTATTTCCAAATTCAGGGCCTTTTCAACAATAGGCTAATCCCAAATTCTTAAAATTGCAAGTGCGCCTAATGACAGTGCACTCCGCCAACGCTTATCTTTAAGGACGTGCTTAAATTCCAGGCTCCAAGGTGCGTATGTGCCTGGCTGAGCCCGGGTCTAATACAATAGCTCCCACCCCAGGATTTCACTTGAGACACACACACAATCTCAGCCCACCCGCCAGGGAAACAGGCAAGTGTCAGTGTCCATATTTTACAAATAAGCCAGCCTGGGGTTAAGCAGCTTGCAAGCAGTCGCACGACAAGCTGACAGGAGTTCGGAACAGCCCAACAACAGCAGGAAGTGCCCTCTTAGCACACAGGAGAGCCGGGGACATTCAAGCCAATCAAGCAGTCAGATTAGATGAAGTTTCATAATGTCAGACTACACCATTGTGGGGGGCAGTGGGGCAGGCAGGATTGGTTTAAATGGGCCTGTCTCTCTTCCGTTTGGCCATGCAGCTGGCCTGCATGACGGTAATTACCTATCAACATTAGTCCCCAGTGCTAGTGCAAGCTGTTAGGACTGGACGGACCATCTCCCTAACGTTACGCAGGTGCTTTAGGGTTAAGACACACTCACACTCCATTTTTCAGCCAGCAGAGATTGAGGGCTGTGCAGTCAGATGCCGGAGCAATGAACCTCCATAGAAGCCTCACCAAGTTTGAGTCAATCCCATTAGAAAACCACTGTCAAATTAAACTCCTCAAAGCCCCTCCCATGATGACGACTTGATTTAAGCAGCCCCAATTAAGGTTTTTCTTTCATTCATTTGAAAACCTTCCCGTTATAAGCTGAGCTCCTGTGCCCCCTCTCTGCACCCACGGGGTGTGTGTACATGGTTATGAACCTTCATCAGACAACAAGTCACCCTACTCCTTGCATCCATACAGACCGAGATGACCAGGATCTCTCTGATAACATCAGCTGTACCTATTCCAGCAGTGGGCTGATTTTTCATTATCACTCCTCTGAGCCTTATAACGACTCTTCCATTCCTTGCCTGCTCCCAGACATTCATCGTATTAAAAGGGCAGGCCCCACAGCCCCTCCCATACGCCAAGCCCCACCTCCCACTACCCTGCTTGGCAGGCAGCTGGTTTACAGAACACAGCTAGCAGCTGTCTCCAAAGCGATCAAACCAGATAACCATTGTGCCCTCACATCTCCAGAGCAATCCCTCCTGCACGTCAGCAGGGCACAGAACGTGCCACAGCTCGGCTGCTGCAATGTAACTCGCAGCCCTGTGCAATACTACTGCATCCTAGCACCGGCTGTCATTTAGGTTACGCTTCGAGCCAGATATGAGCACGCAGCTACCCTAACTTCTCACGTGTCACGCTGGTTCTGAGAAGTTTCAAATATAGCTAAGAGACTGAGGTGCTGGTGCCCTTTGGCAGTTACACACTTGGAATAACCCGCACTGTCAAGATCTGTAAAACCTAATAACAAGAAGGCTTTACAGACCTCTACACCTATGCATGATTAACTCCATAAACCTAGCACTCGCCTAATTAACTCTACAGGCCTGACTGAGAACCACAGCACTTCCACAGGAAACAAGATCCCTGTTTTAAGGGCAAAACAAGCTCAGGGAGCATGGGCCAGACAAACGTACACCAGACTGGGGGCCTGTGTTCTATTTCTGCTTCTGCCACTGCACTGCTGGGCAACCTTGGTTAAGTTACTGCCCTGCTCTGTGCCTCTGTTTCCCCATCTGTAAAACAGAGATAATGATACTCACCTTTCTCTGCACATTGCTTTGAGATCTATGGATGGTAAGCACTAAATATGAAGAATAGTATATGATTGTTCTGGTTCCTCCATCCTTTGTATGGAAGCTGTGGAACATGAACAAGAATTATTTTATTTTATTTTAAATGCAGTTTTACAAATACTTCCACAAAGGAGGGGGGGGGGGAGGGAAATCCAGAGTCAAAATGTACAAAAAGGGTCTTGCTCAAAAACTTGCCAGCCACAGTGGTCTGAACACCAAGAGCCGGTTTGTACAACCGGCCCCAACTGTACACTGAACAGCAGAGATACGAAGTGAAGCTGACACAGCATGATGAAAGCAGGCCTCTTTGCCATCACTCATCTCTGAGGCAGCAGCTTCGCAAAGAACTCCCAACCCCAGGCTGTGAAAAGAAACCTACAGTGCCAGGAAACTTTACCATGTCTCAGTTCCCTCAGATCCACCACATTGGTAGAGGCGGTGCATTTATACAGGCAATACCCAAGTGGGTGGACAAGTATATCAGGCTGAGGGTAAGTGGCATAGGAGGTGCACAGAGGAAATTCTGACAATCATCATCTGCTAGCTTACACAACACTTCATTCCTGGTCAGAGATATTTTTCCACTAGGACATTCAAGAGGGTTTTAATCAAAGGATCTGTGTTGTGCAGAGCACCACCTAAGAAATGCACAAAGCCCATGGGTTTGGGGTCACAAAGCTGAGCTTGGCCTTTAGCTTTGAGTTGAGATGGGTCCAGACTGCAGAGATCACATGCAAACTTTTCTAAACTTTGGACAAGTTTGGATCTGGGAGAGGAGAGGGGCGCGCGTGGGTTGGTTTGCCCCACTGCAGTTACTGGTCAGCTACGATGTTTGGGTCTACAGCAAATGCATGCAAAGTTCAGAGGACTTTGAATCCAGGGGTTGAGTTGGGTCCAGCTCTAGTTCCAAGCTCAAAATGAACCCAAGATCATCAAACAAAACTGAGCTAAATGCACTAGGATTTGCCAGACCCAGATGATTTGGATGGAAAAAGATTGGCACCACTTCAAGCTGAAGACTGGATTTGATGACCCAGCATCCTCTGTCCCAGCTGGAGGACAAAGGGCTGCAATGCAGTACCCAGGACACACCACATATCATGAGCGGGTTCAATTCTAGCATGTCCCTTTACCAGAGCTGCCACAGGGAGCCACCCGGATCACCCATTGCTAGGGCAGAGTCTATTTTCATTATCAAATGATTTGCCACTGGGCTTCCCCACACAGAGAAGTACCAAGAATTCCAAGGTATCTAGTCCCCTTTTGATACCCAGATTATCTGAACATTAATCTCACAGAGACCTGGGTTGTTCGTTAGTAATCTAACTGCTCAGAACCAAACGCCTATGATGGATTCGATCTGGAGATGTGAGGCGCTACCTAACAGATACCGGACACAATTCACGCTACTCTCTGTCCACACAGCATTGGTGCTTGTGTTTCCACATGATCCCTGCAGTGTCTGTTAACCTGGGGCTGATTCACACTTCAAAATAAAGAGTTTCACATGTCCAACCAGAAGCAGAAGCCCCCCTGATGTCAAATGGAGCCCAGGGTCGCTCTCTTTAAGAGTGTCAGGAATTTTGCTCTCTACAGCATGCCAACAGGGTCAAAGCCAGTGACTGATGTCCTCATATTAAGCATGACTTTCCACGGAGAGGGGGATCACATACAAAGATCTCATCGGAGTCAAGGGACAATGAGCTCCACTGGGAAAGCGGTAGGCAAGTCCGTACAGCTTTTCTGTTAGTACCAACAAGGTCATTAACACGCTCCCAAAGGATCCAATGCTAATGAGGGGCTCTTTATTAGCCGGGTTACCTGACTAATAAGCACACACTGTAAAGAACATTCCATTAGCCAAACAGAAGGGTCCTTACAGGACATCCCTGGGGTTCAAGAAGGAGGAGAGTTGCTGTGATGTTCCATCCTACCCAGGACTTGTCCCTAGAAAGCACACCTCTCAGACCTTGGCCCTGCATCACCATGGCCAGGTGTATTTGTGCTGATTAAATCATTCACAAATGCATCACGCTCTGCTCCTTCCCAGTCAGATGGCCGGTGAGCAGGTTCCTCTGGGGAAGGCTCAGGAGATGCCAATTAGCCTATAAACTGCCATTAGGGAGACACCTGTCCCAGTTTTGATATGCTAATGAATCCAAGGGGCCCTTGGGTTGTGGGAGGTCAGCAGAACCCACTGACCAAGCTGCAGACTAATTTTGAGTTTCTGAGAAAGAGTTGGACCAGCGCAGGAGTGTACAGAATAGGCCGGCCTTGTCCAGAAAACTGCTGGCTGGGAGCGCTCGCAGGGTCTTTATTTCACCTGGAGCCTTGTCTAAACCAGGAAGAGCATGTCCATTACTGACAGCAGGCCCACATGAACCAGCACCAAGTAGTTTAACTGCAAGCACAGCCAAGAATGAACCATCTCCAGCACCTTTCAGAACCCTAGGGTTTGTAATTAGACCTCACGACACCACTCGGCTGTTAGGTCTTTGATGAGACCTGGGCGATATGGGGAATGAATTACTCTATGTGATTATTCCTACTCTACATGAGAAGCTTGGGGATTCCTTGGTGATCTTTCAAAAATGCACTAAACCAACAGATCCGCCAGTTACCCAAGATCCCAGCAACAACATTTAATTCTCACATACATGGCTACACATCACCCACCCTTTATGGGCAAGAGCTTTGCAGCATGCGCTGATGGAGAAATCTGGGCAACCCTGGACCAAAGTCTGTGGCTGAGTGCAGTGCAAGCTATTGTGCCACACACTTAAAAGCTGCCCATCACTACGGTTTCTGGGGACCCTTAGCAAGGATCCACTGGCTTGAAGGGTATCTCTACACTTCACTGTAACCTTGGGTCTGTGGGACCAGGGTCCAGGCTGGAATAAAAGTCCCACAGCACAGCTGCAGCTGGCCTGGGTTAGCTGACTCAGTCTCGCAGAGCTCAGGCTGTGAGGCTATAAAATTGAAGCGTAGATGTTCGGGATCAGGCTGGAGCCCAGGCTCTGAGACCCACCCTTCTTGCAGGGAGATTTTTATTGCAGTGCAGTTGTACCCACAGTGTTTCCAACCCCATGTTTGAGCATCCATGCTGCATCATAAACTTTGGTTTACAATTGCTGGACCTTGGTCTCGCAGCTGTGCTAACACGTCCATACTGCCCTATGCAGACCTTCTGACTTGGGTCTGTGGCTTGAGTTGCATCCACACTGCAAAATGACAGGGCTTGGACCTGAGTAACAGCAGGACCCAGGCTCTGACCCAGGCCCCCACAGGGTCCTGGAACCTGGGTGGTTGCTGACCTGACTCAGACCGATTTGTGTGTGGATGGAAGCGGGTCTTAGATCTGAGTCAGAGTTCGGGCTTAGTGTGCCGTGCAGATGTACCCTAAATGGCTCCTCCACAATACACACCCATCCATACAGGGTCAGATGGCTCAGCATGACTGGGCACAAGAGCCCTGGGGAGCATGCCAGGTTCACCAATATTCAGATTACCGGTGCCATTTTTGACCCCTTACTTACTATTTTTCATGCAGTTGTTCCAAATCCTCTCATTTGTGTTCAGTTAATTTCATTAAGCTAAGATCCATCTAAGCAGCCAGAAAACAAGCTCAACCTGATGCAATTCACCTTGCAGCATTACTGGAACATTTTCAGTCATGTTTTAATTAGTCACAGGTCTTGGTCGCTTAAGCATCGTGCTGTATACATCAGCTCGGCAACTCTGCAGCCCCCCTTAAGTAACCGGCAGCGAATACATCAGGCTCCAAAACCAAGAGAGAGTCCTCTGAATTTTAGAAAATCAGCCTGCTCTGCCCCCATGCAAAGGGTGTCAGTTGAATGGGACCAGGAATGGAAACACGTGTCTCTCAAAGACACAAAAGGGTTGCATGAAATACTGCTGAGGGCAGAGGATGAATTCATACAGAAAGGGGCTGAAACTTTATATAGGAAATATACTAAATCAATTAATGGGGATCAACCATCAGAACTGGCCTAGTTTCAATTAATTCTGAATAAGCTGTGGAGGAAAATGGCTGTGATCATTTCTTCCATTCTACAGCTAAGTTGATCACAGACTGATCTGCTTTTCGGGTCCTGTTTCTTCCTTTTGGAACTGAGGACGGTTTCTTTAACACAAGGATCTGGAAATCTCACTACAGGACAGTTCCACACTTGGTGACCACTACACCCAAGCTCACATACAAATGGTAAAAGAGCTTTGCTAAGTAACCAATCTGCTTGGCTTTGGTGTGATTCGCAGTTTACAAGCCTAAAGTATGTGATGTGAACAATAAAAGTCTAATTAATAAATATTTAAACTCCAGGAGTCCAGGGCAGAAGTCAAAAATGTGCATGCAACTGCAGTTGCTATGACCGCGCATGCAGATGAGATGTTTGCTCACACAAATAATTAAATTGTTCTTTGGGCCTGCAAATATCTAACTCGTGTTCAACCATGATAGCTGTCAGTGCAAATTAACTACACATGTTTTACATGGGATCCTAGACTCCCAGGCCAGATCCACAGCTAGTGTAAATCACCATTGCTCTATTATGGAGCAACGCCAGCCTACGCCAGCTGAGGGACCTGCCTGGCTGAGTTTTGGAAGTCAGGACCTTACAGTGTAATGTACATGCAGCGGGCTCTGCTTCTGCTCTGGGATTTCCCTGCTAGGCTCTCACTGAAATTCTACTTTAATGCCACTGGGAGTCACATGGTGAGCAGCCCTGAGGAAGGAGGAAAGTGGACAGCCTAAGATAACTAGTTAGTTTTAAACCTTCAAAGTTTGTAGCTGATATTGAAATTCCCAGCTGTGGCTAGAGCCTTTCACTGGACAATGGGTAACATGACCTTTCATGTCGCCTGCTTTGGTGAACTATAGACCCAAGAAACTCTACTCTTCATGTAAAGAGAAGCTGCACAGAAAAAGCCTGGATGATGCAGCTGATCAAGAACCCAATCCTGTAAGTCATACTCCTGGGAGAAGATCTTATTCATACAGGCAACTTCAAAAAAGCCACTCTAGTGAGTGAGGGATGCAGGCTCCATATACAAGATACATATACAAGATACATCAGGAGTTCCATTTTTCCTTCTTTCAGGGGTCAATCCTACAAGGTGATGAGCGCTCAGACTCCAATTCAGCAAGAAGACTTGAGCACATGAGACCCATTGGAGTTAATGATGCGTTTAAAATTAAGAACATGCTCAAGGGCTCTGCTGGATCAGGGCCAGAGTGCTCAGCTCCCTGCAGAACTAAGCTCTCCTGCACTGCTTTGGAGTTTATTGTTGGTGACGGATCTTTGCTTCTCTACATTTTGAACAAATATGGGACAGAGAATAATAAATCACCCGGGAGAATCCGTGGAGCAACATGGAAGTTGTGAGCAGCTCCAGACTTCTCCCTCTGCTACTGCATTTCCTACCAGGCGCTCCGGAGACCATCTCTACTTGTTTTGCTCCATTACAAACTCTCACACTCACATGGGAGGCATGGCCAAAGGATCAAAACCCACCAGGAAATGAGCTACTCCAGTGTGCAGCTCTATCCCACTGTCAGCAGGGCTTTGAAGGCGTCTGTGTACAGCAGTATGCTTCCCATTAACAGTAGCACTAGTCACAGGGCTACACTGTGTGATTTTCTGTGCAGAAGGAACACGCTCAGGTATTCAGGGGAGACAAAGGGAAACAACTGGCCTCTCGGGAGCGCCCACGGGGAAACGACAAAGAGCAAAGCAGGGTGTTTGGATTTCTAACTAAGATCTTCTTTCTGCACACGCAAGTAAAAGAATGGCCAACTCAGAATGAGAAGACCTACGGTGAGACTCACCATGCCCACCAAGATGGTCACCCGGCCCCTCAGCTGCCAGCTCCCGCGGGCAGGGACGGCGTCCTCATCTGTCGGATGAGGCGGCTGTTGTGTACTCCCGGGCAACATGAGGTGCACTCTAGACAACTTGCATTACTCAGCCCTTAAATAAATATGTGGCAGCAACCAGTGAACTGTACAGCTGGAGCTAAACAAAGGCCTGGATTTGCAGCCACGGTGGAGCTGGACTACGGATACTAATCAGGAGTCATTAAGGTCTTGTCTACATACAGCAGTTGTACTGCTTTAACTATACCAGTACAAACCCCTCCTCCCCGCCCTAAGCATAGGCGCAAGTGTACTGCTATCTAGGTGCTGATCTCAAAGCTAGTAAAGGAACCGCTGTACCCCGCTAAAGCACCTTTATACTGGTATAACTGCATCTATAGTAGGGGTTGCGCTGGTATAACTATATCCATTAAAAAACCCATCCCACTCCTCACTGAAATGGTTATACTGGTACAAGAACTGTGTGGGGAGCAGAAAGCGGAGGGGCATTTCTCTCCAGTGCTCAGCATGGGGAGACCCTCCCTCTCTCGGAGGGAACCCCCTCTGATGATTTCATTCATCAGAAAGCAGGCAGTCACACCTGACAATTCGCTAAGAGGCACTGATGGGACCAAAATTACTCTCCCCCTCACCCCCATGGTCTAATGGCCCACTATAGCCCAGTACTGACTGATTGGATCCTATGTATTCTGTTGGGCTCATCAGCCCTTTATTAGCAGTCCCTGTGTCCCATTACTTTATAGGTGGGTCACTTTCCAGCTCTGTGTCGTCCCTCCAATCACCCAGGAAACCAGTCAGCGCCCACGCAGGATGAAGGCTCAAGCACACAGCTGGAGATTTAATACGCTGCAGCCCATTTTTCCAGTTGCCCGGAGAAAACACACACAGCACAAACATTTTCGATTGGTCATTTTAAAGATTTTTCCATAACATCAGATACTGAAATTAGCAAATCAACCATGAACAGAAGGCAGCGGTCGAACAAATACGCAAGGCAAGAGAACACTCCGATACAGAGAGCGAGTGAGCTGGCCTGGTTTACGTACACTCTGCTTTAATGGGGAGAAGGTTAGAGAGAGAGAGAGAGAGAGCGCCCCCTCCACCCTTTGTCTGTCTTGTCTATTTCAACGCTAAGCTCTTTAGGGCCAGAATTGTCTCCTATTACCCATGTATACAGTACCTAGCAGAGTGGGGCCCTGATCCCAGCTGGGATCCCGTGGCGCCACTGTAATTCAACAACAGAACGAAACAAGAACAAAACCCACCCTCTAATAACATAAAGTAACTACAACAGCCAATCGTTTTTGAACCGTGCCCTACACACTTGGGGATAAAACTTGACAGAGAGCACTCTGTCCTTCTGACAACACATCGAGAAGACCCGTGCTAAAATCCAGTCGAGAGCTGGACTCCTCTCCAAGACTGCTGGCCACTCATGGGGCACCAGCACGCAACCCGATGGACATCTACCAATGCCCTAATTACTGCATCTGCCAAATGCCTTGCGGGCTCCAGTCATCTATGTGGCAAGTTGGACTCAATGACCAACTCTGCCCTTCGTATCATCACTGGTGCGACCGAGACAATGCCAGTCTCCAACCTTTTGGTCCCAGCGGGCATTGCCCCCAGACGATTAGGTGTGAAGGCAGGGCCCTGGCTGTATTGCTGCATGCAGGCAACAATCAGTACAGCTTACTTCATGATTTCATCTTAAGGTCTCATAAAAAATGAGGGCTACAGTCAAGACGCCCCTTTTCTGAAATAGCTAAGACTCTCAGACAGTACATCAGAGAGGACCGTTCAATGGAACGGCGGCAATAGGTGGCACAGGACTATATTTTGGAGCCATGGTATACTTCCTGGCAGACAGACAATGCAGATCGCATCCCCTAGTCTCTCCAGGTCAGTTCTCATGTGCCCCTGAGAAATACAAGAACCAAAAGATCCTTTTTCATTGCAACAGGATACATTGTGGTCACAGGCAGCTGAACTTAAATCTTTACCACTGGGGTTTCTTGAGCTTGCCATCCTGGCCCTGTAGAGCTCAAGAACAAACAGCATGGCATCTGGTTCTTACTGAACCGAAACCAGTTTGCCCAGCTGCCCTGAGAAAACAAGGTGGCTCTACAAACCCTGGTCTAATCCTCCAAGGCTAGGAGAAGACTGTAAAGGCTCGTGCCAGACAGCACCTACCTGGCCAGCAGGGCCAGGCTCAGAGGCAATGCCGAGAATAAGTGGGTGGGTTTATAGCCCTGGTGGGTTTATAGCCCTGCCCTCCAGGGGTCCTGGGGCATGGCAATTCTCTTTGCTTAGCCAGCAGGAGTCTCCTGAAGGAAATGCTGACAAGCCCAACCACTGTATGCAGTGGGGGTGTAGCCATGTGGGTTTCAGGGTATTAGAGAGACAAGGTGTGTGAGACAATATCTTTCACTGGACCACCTGCTATTGGGGAGAGAGAGAAGCCTAATTGCTATCAGTGGGGCACTCTTGGGAGCCAGCATGCGTTAACCCCTGCCTCGCCAGGCACCACATGGGTAACCTGCACCGCCTCCCTCAATATCTCTGTAACAGAGGGGTGGAGGCTTCATTTAACAGTTTTCAAACACCGCCCCCTCCCCCGCCAACCCTGCAGCTTTTTGCACCCAGCTCCTGAGATTAACGCCATTCAATGGAAATAATTGGGACACAGCACCAATGTCATTTAACACCCTGTTTCCTGCTTCACTGCCCTGTTCAGCTCGCCTGGGAGCTGGACACGCTTGTGATGGAGGCAGTAGTGCCAGCCACTGGCTATTCACTAATAGGGACACGACGCCTTTCACTGTCTGGAAAGTGCATCCCACACAGCACCGAAAACAACGCCGCCAGCAAGGGACTCCCCCATCCAAAGTGCTTCAGTTCCGCTTTCTGAGACACGCTGATCACATGGGAATGACTACAGTGACCACAGGGTACGGGCATTGGACCAGGGCTGTCTCGCCTTGTGGGGAAGAGGGGGTGAGGAGTCAGGTATTAGGGTGCTAGGCTAAGCGCTGGGAAGAAACATTATCTAGAACAGCAGTTCTCAACCAGGGGTCCACGAGCCCTTTCAGGGGGTCCACGGGACCCCCTGGCTGAAACCCAGAGCGCAAGCCCTGACACACACCGCCGTGGAGCTGAAATCCTAAGGCCTGATATCCCTCACCATATAGCTGAAAACCTGAGAATCTGGAGCCCCCCGATGCGGGGCTGAAAATCTGAGCCCAGGCACCCACCATTGCGGGGCTGCAACCTCAAGCCCCTGCGCAGCGCCCCCCATCACGGGGCTGAAACCTCAAGACCCATCACAGGGCTGAAATCCTGAGCCCCAGTATCCCTCGCTGCAGGGCTGAAACCCCGAGCACTGGTCTCCCTTCTACCCCACTGCCATAGGTGCCGACTCTGGTGGGAAAAATTGGTGGGTGCTCTGCACCCACTGGCAGCTCCCCGACCCGCCCCAGCTCCGCCTCCTCCCCTGAGTGCACCGTGTCCCCGTTTTTCCCCCGAGCTCCCAGTGCTTGCCGCCACGAAACAGCTGTTTCGCACAGCAAGCACTGCGAGGGAGGGGAGAGGAAGGGGAACGCGGCGTGCTCGGGGAAGAGGCGGGGCCAGGGCAGGGATTTGGGGAAGGAGTCCAATAGGGACAGGGAGGGGGCGGAGACTTTGGGGAAGGGGTTGGAATGGGGGCGGGGCAGGAGGGGGCAGGGCAGGGATGGAGTCGGGGCGGAGTCCCGGGGGGGGTCACACACAGCCCCTAGCTACCCTCTCCCTGCATCCTGAGCTCCTCCCTGCCAACACACAGCCCCTAGCTCCCCCCTCCCTGCCCCCTGAGCTACCTCCTGCCCACACACAGCCCCCAGCTACCTCTTCCCTGCACCCTGAGCTACCCCCCGCCCACACACAGCCCTTAGCTCCCCCCTCCCTGTACACCGAGCTACCCCCCTGCCTGCACACAGCCCCCAGCTACCTCCTCCCTGGACCCTGAGCAGTCTTCAAATTTTTTGAGCTAAACCCCCAGACAGGCTGGGTGGTCTGTGGAGGTGGCACTGCCTCCCTGGACACTTTTTGCAGAGCTGGCCCAAGCCTCCCAAAAATAGAAGTTAAATTAAGCCTATGCCCGAGGTCCCATAGCCAGGCCGGAGCCCCAAGTCCCCACCACCTGTCTCCTGCTGGGCCCTGGAGTTTTTATAGCATGTTGAGGGGGGTCTCAGAAAAAGGTTGAGAACCCCAATCTAGAAGTTAGACAAAGCATGAGGAGTCGGGAAGACCCATAAGTTCTAGTCCCAGCTCTGGGAGATGTAGATTTTAAAGCAGGGGACTGCTACTCAGGACTCTTGGGTTCTATTTCCAACACAGCAGCTGCTATCCTGGGTGACTCTGCTCCCTCCGGTCATTTTTGTATCTCTGTCAAATAGCCACTGGTAGATTGTGAGAACTGAGTTACATTTGTAATATGCTTGGAAATCTTTGGATAACAAGAAAAAATTATTATTTCAACGAGCAAATTATCCATTGAACAACAGAGGGTCCCATTCTAAAAAACAGAATTCTTCACATGAAGGAGCAAATGGAGTTTTCAAAGTGCAGTTACTACACAGATGAAAGGACAGGGGAGATTTGCTTCCTGTCCTGGATTGTTGGCAACAGAGTAAAAGAGAATATTTGGAACCCACTGATGCTATAAAAGGCATGGTCTACAGCCTTTCCACATCAATAAGAGCCCTTGTTTGTGTGAAGGGCTGCAAATCAGGTAAAGTTTCATGCCCAAAGCACGTGTACATGACAGGCCAATATTAACTCAGCTGGTCTGCCTTACAGGTCTGCATTTTGGGACCTAACATACACTGCTTGTGTGACCAAAAGGCTGAGAATAGTTCCTTTTATATTATCTATTGCTGTTGCTTTGTCTCCACTCCCTAGCAGGTCATTGCAATACACACACCTCACTTTACAATTCAAAAGCGCCAAACAAACATTAATTAGTGCTCAGAAGGGTGCAGTGACTTGCCCAAGGTCACACAGAGAGTCAGTGGCACCAGAGCCAACGAGAACTCAGGAGGAACTGCTGTAACACAAACAATAACAAGAGACCATTAATTCTCCCCAATTTACACTGATCATCAACCAAAGTATAAACTGGGAACTTTCTTCGGGGCGTGAGGGTCAGAACTGGTGAGTGCTGCTGTAAGTCACGGTCATTCTGAGCTTCCATTCCCCTTCGAAACGTGACCCATCCCTTCTAAGCTAATTGCTTTACAGCACATAAACAACCCTTTTACGAAAATGTTACTCTGATCCCTTCAGCTGTCAGACAGTCAGTTTTTACTCTTCCCTAGAACTGTGTTTTGTTTTTTTCATAAGGAGATTGATAATTCAATCGCTAACCTAAAAGAAACCTGTCCTGCCCACTGGAAAATGCAATAAAGCCAGAACAATTTTTTAAAAAGCAATTAGGTTTCCTGGCCAATAAATCTCCCGTTTCAGCACCTGTAAAAACCAACTCCTCAGTCTGATCCACTGTTTTCTTTACATGTGTTTCAGTTCCAGCTATCTCAGTCTTCATGTTCCCCCCCATAACCTGGATTGGTCTCTAGTGGCGTTTAAAATATTTCATAGGGTGATTTTTTTATGGGCCCAGTCTGATAACACTAAGTCCAGCTCCCACACTTTTGAAGTACAGAAGTCAGACCTATTTTGGTTTGAATTGGACCCTTAGGAGAAATCCAAAAGTGACTTCTCAGCGTGGTTGCATCTGGAGCTGAGAAGTATATTGACTCCCTGCATTAAGGAAGAGTGAAATTCTGCCCACTGGATCACACTTTGGCCCACTGCACTGTGCTGCTCAGTAAACACACTAAGATATCAGATCACAACTACGCAACATCACCATCACAATTCAACACCAGGACATCAACTGGAATGCCATTTAGCAAGTATCCAGTTCTGCAAGGCTGCATTTCAGTACCCTACCAACTGCCGTCTACTGGACAGATACAAGAACTGCTCAAATGTGTCATATGCCCTGTATTGCTAGCAGAGATTCTCTTGGATCTCATTTGTTGAAAACCTTTGTTTTAGAGCAGTAAGACCTGAGGGTGATCTCTGCATCTCCTGTGAAGTACCAAATGGTCATAGCAACAACCATGAAGTCTGACTTGGCTACTACAATATATTAAAGGGGGGATCCCAATCCCATTAAAGCCACTGGGAATTTTGCCACTGACTTCAGCTACCACAGGAACCCTAATGCACCAGATCTAACTAAGGCAATGAGAGACATCACTGTTGTTGCTGAGTAAGTGGAATGTTTTTTCCTTACTGGTCGCAGAAATACTACTATAGTCGGATCTCAGCAAACATCACCGTCCAGGCACCAGTTTACATTAAATAGTCAACCCACTTACTCTGAAACTTGCTTAAGATATTTGGGCTTTTGCCTGATTCCATGGACTAATAAAGCAACCATACACATATACACGGTCTCTGTAAGGGGTCACTTTTCAAAGCCAGATTATACTTCCACTCTGCTGTGGATAAAGGGCCTGCAATGTTTTCTCCCTAGTAGCAACAATTCTATATGGGTGGAAAAACTAGTAATTTTACAAGCAATCAGAATATGGGAATTAATCACAAACCTCCGCAGTCAGAGGTGCCGGCCTGTTGCATTCATCAGATTTCATACTGAACTGTGGGTCGTCATGACAACCCTATTTCAAAAGAGGACAAGTACATTCCTACCTTTACTTCATTTTACATTCATAATGCGGGCAGCTAAGATTAAAGGAGACAGTGGGAACACTTAAGCAAATTTAAGGATTGATCTAGCAATCCTTACTCACATTAGTCCTCCAACTGATTTGAGTGATTATACTCTTGAGAGCAAGGTTTCAATAATGGGCCTTTATCTTAAATTGTGATATTTTAAAATCTTATATTATTACCTAACCCTAAAAATGTTTATGCCTCCATGTAAAATATACACAACCTGAACTAATATTTATTACATACACACATACCAATAAGCATATTACAAATAGTACTGATAGATTAGTTACAGTGAAATTACCCTTATATTGATAAAGGAGTGGACCAGTATTAAGGATCCATAATTCCATATTGGCACTGCTCCAAAACAGAAGATTAAAATGAGTTTACAATAAAACTTTGATTTACTGGGATTTGATTTAAACAGACTCAGAGTGAATGGGAGGGAATCAGAGGTAGAGAGAGAAGAAAGGACTTGTCCAAGGTCACCCAGCAGCTCCGTGGCAGAGCCGGGAATACCTTGCCTCTCACAGTTTACAATCTAAGGCCCTGATTCTGCATGATTCCAGCATCCAGGCTGAGGCCGATCACTGCACCTGCATGAAGCCCCACTGAATGGGGTAGGTCTTGAAGTACACAAGACAGACAACAGATGGGGGGAAAGGGGTACCATTATTCCCATTTACAAGCAGGAATTCAACAGAAGTATCAAAGGCAGCAATGGAACTGAGCCCATTTCTCCATAGTCAAAATCCGCTACCTTCCTCATGAGTCAATCCTATGACATTTACATTTATTATGAAACTGATGAAACCTCAGGCAGAATACATAAGAACGGCCATACTGGGTCAGACCAAAGGCCCATCTAGCCCAGTATCCTGTCTTCGGACAGTGGCCAATGCCAGGTGCCCCAGAGGAAATGAACAGAACAGATAATCATTAAGTGATCCATCCCGTCGTTCATTCCCAGCTTCTGGCAAACAGAGTCTGGGGACACCATCCCTGTCTATTCTGGCTAATAGCCATTGATGGACCTAGCCTCACTGAATGTATCTAGTTCTTTTTTGAACCCTGGTATAGTCTTGGCCTTCACAACATCCTCCGGCTGAGTTCCACAGGTTCACTGTGTGTTGCGTGAAAAAAAACTTTCTTTTGTTTGTTTTAAACCTGCTGCCTATTAATTTCATTGGGTGACCCCTAGTTCTTGTGTTATGAGAAGAAGTAAATAACACTTCTTTATTTACTTTCTCCACACCAGTCAGGATTTTACAGACCTCAATCATATCCCCACTTAATCGTCTCTTTTCCAAGCTGAAAAGTCCCAGTCTTATTAATCTCTCCTCATACGGAAGCAATTCCATACACCTAATCATTTTTGTTGCCCTTTTCTGAACTTTTTCTAATTCCAATACATCTTTTTTGAGATGGGGCGACTAGATCTGCACGCAGTATTCAAGATGTGGGTGTACCATGGATTTATATAGAAGCAATATGATATTTTCTGTCTTATTATCTAATCCTTTCCTAATGATTCCCAACATTCTGTTTGCTTTTTTGACTGCCGCTGCACATTGAGTGGATGTTTTCAGAGAACTATCCACAATGACACCAAGATCTCTTTCTTGAGTGGTAACAGTTAATTTAGACCCCTTCATTTTATATGTATAGTTGGAATTATGTTTTCCAACGTGCATTACTTTGCATTTACCAACATTGAATTTCATCTGCCATTTTGTTGCCCAGTCACCCCGTTTTGAGAGATCCTTTTGTAGCTCTTTGCAGTGTGCCTGGGACTTAACTATTTTGAGTAGTTTTGTATCATCTGCAAATTTTGCCACCTCACTCTTTACCCCTTTTTCCAGATCATTTATTAATACGTTGAATAGGACTGGACCCAGTACAGAGCCCTGGGGAACACCACTGCTTACTCTCCATTCTGAACACTGACCATTTATTCCTACCCTTTGTTTCTTATCTTTTAACCAGTTACCAATCCATGAAGAGGACCTTCCCTCTTATCCCACGACAGCTTACTTTGCTTAAGTAATTCCTAGCAAGTCTAGAAGTACAGTATAATAGTACTGTAGTCATTTCCCCAAAAATGACTGTTAGCAGCTTCCCCAACTTTCATTCTGTATCTCCCACAGTCCATTCACCCTGCAATCTTTATCATCATCATAAGCTGTGAAAGCTCCTCCCCCAAACTTTAACCAAAATAATAAACATTTTAACCATTCCCCCCACACACACTGCTCAGGAGTGTATATTGATAGCACAGTGCAACTACATACCTAGGGTTTGTCTATACTAGAAACGCTACAATGGGACAGCTGCAGCAGCACTACTGTCACTCATACACTTCTTCCATCACTGTAGTAAATCCACCTCTCCGACTGGCAGTAGCAAGGTCGACAGGAGAATTCTGCTGTTAACCTACTGCTGTCTACACTAGGACTTAGGTCAGCTTAACCATGTCTCTCAGGGGTTTACATTTTTCACACCCCTGAGTGATGTAGCTGGGTCAACTCAACTTTCTAATGTCAACCAGCCCTAAGATGGCAGGGAACAGATGGACTGAACAAACAGCTCATTGAAAAGAAGTTGTCAGAAAGATGAACCATCATCTTTCTGTGTGTGTGTGCAGCACCGAACACAACAGAGCCCTCCTGGTTGGAGTCTCCAGACCTTATTGTAATGCACATTGATCATAACAGCAATAGCCAGTTCCCTGTAGGCCGCACAGTCCACAAAACTCTTATATTCTGAGTTATTTTATATCATATCATTGTTGCTCCTGTTTTCCATTCCCCCCTCCTCACTTCTAATCTCACAGGGAACTATTAGCTATCGTGCAGCATTAGGAATACCCATTATCAAGAAATCCCTGCTACTGACATTTTGAAACTAGAACAAAACTATTAACTGTTGTCAGCGAACAGCTGCCTGTAGCTCAAGGTCTGTCTTGGGAGAAAGCTCCTGGGAGTCTGATTTCATAACAACCTGCCTGAGCACGCCTGTTGCCAAACTTTGCATTTAAGCAGAGCTGGCAATAGGCATAATTGCTTAGAGCCCTGAGCAGCTCAAGGGGGCCCCCTATTAACTATTAGTATGTGTTGGGGGGAGGGCAAAATATTCCTGTTTAGGGCTCCCAAATGGACTAGCACCAGCTCTGCATCTAAACCTCTCAATCTCCAGAAGAGGGGGAAGAGAGGGAAGTCAGCAGAATGCAACTCAATCCCCCTTCATGTCAAGGAAATGAGAGGAGAACATTTTGTTTTTGCTTCAGTAACTACATTGTAAATGCTTTTCATCCAGGTTCACTTCTGGATTAGAGAGACAGCGGTGGGGCTTTAACCCCCCCCCCCCCCCCACACACACACACACTTGCAAACAGTTCATATGCCATAAAACCAAATGCAGGGAGATCTTAGCATTGTACCGACTCCAGAGTATATGTAGTGATTTATCACCAGGGTTGGAAGCCTTTTAACAGACGGATCCTCATCGCCTCTAACCCTGAACTCCTTGTTGATTCTTTTTTGGGAGGAGGGTGGGAAAGGTCGAACAACTTTTTTTGCTTACATCCACGTTAATAACATCCTGCATAAAAATCACCCCGCAGCCTGTCTCTAGTTTTGCTCCAGCGTCCCAAGCAAAACTGCCGTCCCAGCCCAGCCCCCCTGCTCGCTGCAGAGAGTGACACTGTCCCAGGCAGGCTGGCACACCCTCAGCAGTTATTGCCCGGGGTTATTTTGCTTTCTTTTCTGAATTGCTAAGTACAAAAACTTCCTGCAAAAGCAACTTGTGTTCGGGCCGCTCCCAGTCACCCCGCAACAGCGAGCACTTTGCACTGGCAGATTTAAATGCAACCACATTCCCCGTCTTCTGCAACCCCCTCTGTGGGGGGCTGTTTGAAAACTGCCCGCGCCCCGTGACCACATCTAACAGGAGCTACTGCTAATCCTCACCACCCGGCAGGCTCTCTTCGCAAGCGTTGCTGCTGTGTTTGGCGCTCACTGATTGCTTAATTGAAGGCTGGAGGCGGCTACGAGTAACCACGTCCCCCGACCCTCTTACCGTGCACACACGTTGGTTGCTACTCCCCTTCCATGCACCCTCGTTGCCCTCTAGCGACAACTGCAAGGAACCAGGAGCCGGGAAGCAGCGAGCTCGCGCCAGCCCCGGCTCCTGCCCAGCCAATCAGAGTATCCCAGCAGGCGGCAGCCCCAGGGCTGTGCAGAGCTGGGAGCACGAGCCCAGGCGTTAGCTGTCATCGTGTGTGCAGAGGCGGGCCCAGGGCTCACACACTGCTGCAAGAGCATTACGAGGTGCATGCAGATTGCTGCCCTGGGCCAAGCCTCACCCACTTGCAGGGTGCATGCATGCAGCAGTGTCAGCACTGGAAATTACATGCGGAGCTGAGCCATGGCTCACTTACGCCAGCGCTGGCTGAGTTGGTCACAGGCTACCTGACTTAATTGGTTTTCTCAAAGATGGGACACTTGAAAAGAAGGGACATGGCGAATTTGCCTGTTAATTGGAACCTGTTGTAAAGTGCTTCATCGGCTGGAAATCATCTACTTTCAAGTCCCTCCTAAGGAGGGAGACTGGGCCCAGTGTTGCCGGTTTCCCCCACATGCCAGTGCTGCTGAAGGGATCTCCTTGCCAAGGAGACAGCCCAGGCCAGATCTGCATGCCTCATGCAATGGCAGTGCTGTTGCTTGTTCAATAATAATGAGGGATGTGGCTAGACTGCAGTGAAATAGCGACCATCTTGCTAGTGTCAGCCCCGTTGACAATAACAGGAAAAAGCGCTTTTCAGCAGGTTTTCAGGAGGCAGGTAAGACCAAAAAAAACCAACCCACATCGCCAGAGTCGTGATAACATGGTGAGAACTGGCAAAACTGCATAGGGGTCATTCCCTAATAGGCCCCACCTCCTGTCTCCCGCTAACCCCTGTGAGGTTGGAGTAGTGGACTGAGCACAGGGCTGGCTGGCCATCAGCACTTCTCTTTCCACCTCTGCCACTGACTCACTGAGTGGACTCTGGCTCTGGCTCCAATACCCTGCTAACACACTGCTGTTTAGTAGTGACAATACCTCCCCCTTGTAACACTAGCAATGCTTCAGCCCCTCCTGCTGAGTGCTCCAAGAGTGACTGGGAAACACTTCTGTCACTTTCCAGCTGCTAGGGACCAACACACAGTGCCTGCCAGCATACACATTAGTTAACTAAGCCCCCCCACAAGCCCCTTCATCCCTCCCCTTTCCCCCAGAAGACAAGGGATTGATTATCTTCTTTTGACAGGTGAAGGAACTGAGGCAGAGAAAGCCTAGTTCAAAATACAGTAACAGTGCACTAAATACATCATTGCAACACATGATTATTGGCCCAATTCTACTCGTATTTGTGAGGGAAGAGAAAACTGAGTAAGCCCTACATTTATATGGCTTAGACCGGGATGCTTAGGGAGAAAATCCATGAGTTATAGACAGGCGGATCATTTACTCTGTTAGGACATCAGGAATCATGCATCATTTACAGACCTTTATGGAGATGAATTTCTGGCTCACATGGCAACTTGTGTCGCCTCCCGACTTCTCCACATTGCATAAATTATCCCTCTTGCTGACAGGCTGCTGCAAACAGACTCTTCCCCTCCCTCCCATCCAACCAATGACTCCGCAGAGGGGAGACAAAACAGCCCCTTCCCAAAGCCCCTGTTAGCAGCAGAGGAACAAGCAGGCCACATATAGGAGAGAGCGAGGGCCTGAAAGCCTACCAAGTGTGCCCCTGGTCACTATAAATCTGCTAGGATTGCCTCCAGCAAGACCAGCATTCATGCTTGGACACTATGACTACATGGACCAGGAGGAACATAAGAACATAAGAAAGGCTGTACCAGGTCAGACCAAAGGTCCATCTAGCCCAGTATCCTGTCTACCGACAGTGGCCAATGCCAGGTGCCCCAGAGGGAGTGAACCTAACAGGCAATGATCAAGTGATCTCTCTCCTGCCATCCATCTCCATCCTCTGAGGACCTTAGCCCAAGAGCCCTGGAGGGGAATTTGTGTAGCAAGAGTCCTAATTGGTGAAGGGAATGATGGGGCTCAGGGAAGCAGAGCTACAGGGTCACTACAGGGCAAGGGAGTGTGGCAGCTGTTGAGAGGCTGAGGTTTAACTAACCCGGGTATATAAAAACAGAATCATGATTTTTGTAACAGGCATAAAAGGTTTAAAACACCAGGCGATTGGGCAAAGGCTGTGGGAGACCTTTGCAAATGGGACAGGTAGCTGCAGGGCGACAGGCAGCAAGTTATAGTAACAGAGTTAGTTAGTCCCTGATCCTGCAAAGACTGAGGCACGGGCTTCAATTTACACCCCGTATGAGCATGTGGTGAACTTTACACACTCACAGGGCATAAAATGAAGCCCAGGTGCAAATCCCTGCAGGATCAGGGCCTCCAGCAGTTACTGTGTTCAGGTTCTTCTACCACGCCCACCACCGGGGTCTATGAACTCCTTGTAGCAAGAGTAATAACCGTGTTTGAGCATCATCCCTCTGGAGTACGGCTAAAAGAACAGAAAAACCATGATACCTTTCCGCTAGGTCTGCCTAACTGTAGCAATGTCATGTATCAGAGGGGTAGCCGGGTTAGTCTGAATCTGTAAAAAGCAACAGAGGGTCCTGTGGCACCTTTGAGACTAACAGAAGTACTGGGAGCATAAGCTTTCGTGGGTCAGAACCTCACTTCTTGCATCTTACCCACGAAAGCTTATGCTCCCAGTACTTCTGTTAGTCTCAAAGGTGCCACAGGACCCTCTGTTGCTTTTTACAGATTCAGACTAACACGGCTACCCCTCTGATA